>NC_084564.2:1567500-1657500 GCF_033978685.3 Nerophis lumbriciformis
CTGCTGGGCCTGCTCCCGGTTCCGGTTGCCCCTGAGAGGAACACATAAAGAATTGATTTCAACGTCGAGCACACTGAACACCAGCTTTAAACTTCCCATCCATCCATCCATCCATCCATCTTCTTCCGCTTATCCGAGGTCGGGTCGCGGGGGCAGCAGCCTAAGCAGGGAAGCCCAGACTTCCCTCTCCTCAGCCACTTCGTCCAGCTCCTCCCGGGGGATCCCGAGGCGTTCCCAGGCCAGCCGGGAGAGATAGTCTTCCCAGCGTGTCCTGGGTCTTCCCCGTGGCCTCCTACCGGTCGGACGTGCCCGAAACACCTTCCTAGGGAGGCGTTCGGGTGGCATCCTGACCAGATACCCGAACCACCTCATCTGGCTCCTCTCCATGTGGAGGAGCAGCGGCTTTACTTTGAGCTCCCCCCGAATGACAGAGCTTCTCACCCTATCTCTAAGGGAGAGCCCCGCCACTCGGCGGAGGAAACTCATTTCGGCCGCTTGTACCCGTGATCTTGTCCTTTCGGTCATGACCCAAAGCTCATGACCATAGGTGAGGATGGGAACGTAGATCGACCGGTAAATCGAGAGCTTTGCCTTCCGGCTCAGCTCCTTCTTCACCACAACGGATCGATACAGCGTCCGCATTACTGAAGACGCCGCACCGATCCGCCTGTCGATCTCACGATCCACTCTTCCCCCACTCGTGAACAAGACTCCGAGGTACTTGAACTCCTCCACTTGGGGCAAGATCTCCTCCCCAACCCGGAGATGGCACTCCACCCTTTTCCGGGAGAGAACCATGGACTCGGACTTGGAGGTGCTGATTCCCATCCCAGTCGCTTCACACTCGGCTGCGAACCGATCCAGTGAGAGCTGAAGATCTTGGCCGGAGGAAGCCATCAGGACCACATCATCTGCAAATAGCAGTGACCTAATCCTGCAGCCACCAAACCAGATCCCCTCAACGCCTTGACTGCGCCTAGAAATTCTGTCCATAAAGGTTATGAACAGAATGGGTGACAAAGGGCAGCCTTGGCGGAGTCCAACCCTCACTGGAAACGTGTCCGACTTACTGCCGGCAATGCGGACCAAGCTCTGACACTGATCATACAGGGAGCGAACTGCCACAATAAGACAGTCCGATACCCCATACTCTCTGAGCACTCCCCACAGGACTTCCCGGGGTACACGGTCGAATGCCTTCTCCAAGTCCACAAAGCACATGTAGACTGGTTGGGCAAACTCCCATGCACCCTCAAGGACCCTGCCGAGAGTATAGAGCTGGTCCACAGTTCCACGACCAGGACGAAAACCACACTGTTCCTCCTGAATCCGAGGTTCGACTATCCGGCGTAGCCTCCTCTCCAGTACACCTGAATAGACCTTACCGGGAAGGCTGAGGAGTGTGATCCCACGATAGTTGGAACACACCCTCCGGTTCCCCTTCTTAAAGAGAGGAACCACCACCCGGGTCTGCCAATCCAGAGGTACCTCCCCCGATGTCCACGCGATGTTGCAGAGTCTTGTCAACCAAGACAGCCCCACAACATCCAGAGCCTTAAGGAACTCCGGGCAGATCTCATCTACCCCCGGGGCCTTGCCACCGAGGAGCTTTTTAACTACCCCGGCAACCTCAGCCCCAGAAATAGGAGAGCCCACCACAGATTCCCCAGGCCCTGCTTCCTCATAGGAAGACGTGCTGGTAGGATTGAGGAGGTCTTCGAAGTATTCCCTCCACCGATCCACAACATCCGCAGTCGAGGTCAGCAGAGCACCATCCCCACCATACACGGTGTTGACACTGCACTGCTTCCCCTTCCTGAGGCGGCGGATGGTGGTCCAGAATTGCTTCGAAGCCGTCCGGAAGTCTTTTTCCATGGCCTCCCCGAACTCCTCCCATGTCCGAGTTTTTGCCTCCGCGACCGCTGAAGCCGCACACCGCTTGGCCTGTCGGTACCTGTCTGCTGCCTCAGGAGTCCCATGAGCCAAAAGAACCCGATAGGACTCCTTCTTCAGCCTGACGGCCTTTAAACTTCCCTTCTACTTGAAATACCACAACTAGAGATGCAGGATGGTCGCGTGGTTCCTTTTCCAAACAAAAACAACCGGACACACTCATGACGAATCAGCACTAAAAAGCCCCAATGAAGTAGGGATGTGTCGATCAATTGGCTGATTTTATGAAAAAGTACGAGATTGTCATTGCCGATTGATGCCGATCACAAACGCCGACTCCCTTTGGCTGTCTCTGCATTTATTTTGCTAGTAACTAATCATGTATCTGTGGAGCTACATTTCTTCGTATCTTAGGTAGATAGTAGTCGTTAGAGGAATATTTCCCATCTTTGAGCAGAATGGAACACTTTAGAAATGACTAACTTTGGCCTTGGTTCTGCTTGTGTGTTCTCTATCTTTGCAAACACACACACATTGTAAGTCATTTACGTTCCCGGAGGAAGAGGTACCAGGAACGAGACCAAGGGAGAGTGGACAGAAGTGTGTGTGCAAACACACACACACACACACACACACACACGCCAAGTTAAGTTTCAGTTTCGATTACCGCCACACCTTGGAAAATTTTGTTTTTTTTTAACTTGAAAACAAATTAAGGTAATATAATATATTGTAGCCCCCAAGGAAATCACACAAAGTCCAACACTATTTTTAACTTTTATTACCAATCTTATGCAGAGGTGGGTAGTAATGCGCTACATTTACTCCGTTACATCTACTTGAGTAACTTTTGGGATAAATTGTACTTCTAAGAGTAGTTTTAATGTAACATACTTTTACTTTTACTTGAGTATATTTATAGAGAAGAAACGCTACTTTTACTCCGCTACTTTTATCTACATTCAGCTCGCTACTCGCTACTAATTTTTATCGATCTGTTAATGCACGCTTTGTTTGTTTTGGTCTGTCAGACAGACCTTCATAGTGCCTGCGTTTCAACAAATACAGTCACTGGTGACGTTCACTCCGTTCCACCAATCAGATGCAGTCACTGGTGACGTTGGACCAATCAAACAGAGCCAGGCGGTCACATGACCTGACTTAAACAAGTTGAAAAACGTATTCGGGTGTTACCATTTAGTGGTCAATTGTACGGAATATGTACTGTACTGTGCAATCTACTAATAAAAGTTACAATCAATCAATCAAAAGTGTGAAGGAAAAAAAAAACCTTTTTTATTTCAACCGTACATCCCGTCAAAAGCCTAAAGACTGACTGCACAGTTCCTGTCTTCACAATAAAAGTGCCGCTCCATCGTGCCTGCGCTTTCAAAATAAGAGTCTCCGAAAGCCAGTGCAAACAAACTAGCAAGCTACGGAGTTTGCCGCCAATGTATTTCTTGTAAAGTGTATAAAAACGAATATGGAAGCTGGACAAATAAGATGCCAAAAACCAACCACTTTCATGTGGTATTAGACAAAAAGGAGGAACTTTTTTTCTCCTCCATTTGAAAACGTGGACGTTATCAGCACTACTGTCTGATTACAATCAATGCAAGTCATCAGAATCAGGTAATACACCAACTTATATTCTTGTCTTCATGAAAGAAAGGAATCTATATGTGTTAAACATGCATGTATATTCATTAAAACACCTTTAACATGTAAAGAAAAACGGCAAAATAAATAAATATAAATTATATACTGTATATATCAATGTATGTATATATATATTTGTGTATATATATATATATATATATATATATATATATATATATATGTGTGTGTGTGTATATATATATATATATATATATATATATATATATATATATATATATATATATATATATATATATATATATATATGTGTGTGTGTATATGTTACTCATCAGTTACTCAGTACTTGAGTAGTTTTTTCACAACATACTTTTTACTTTTACTCAAGTAAATATTTGGGTGACTACTCCTTACTTTTACTTGAGTAATAAATCTCTAAAGTAACAGTACTCTTACTTGAGTACAATTTCTGGCTACTCCACCCACCTCTGGTCTTATGATAACAAACGACACAATTCCAACAGGTTTTACCTTCCGTGCACACAACAAGACTTCCTCATTCTCCGCCAATCATCTTTCAGGCACGGACGGTGTGTTTGCAAACATGGGAGAAATTGACATCAACTCCATACCACACGAACATAAAGCATTCACATTAGCTGGTCGTTACGGTATCAATTTATATATATGGCCTATTATGTGTGTACTATTGACAATGTGATGTACCGAAATCTTGACCACCAAAAAAAGACTTTGATCATCGAAAAACGCACGCCGTTGTCTGGAGCGTTGTCAGCATGTCTGTGATGTGGACGAAATTTTTAATACAAACCCCGTTTCCATATGAGTTGGGAAATTGTGTTAGATGTAAATATAAACGGAATACAATGATTTGCAAATCATTTTCAACCCATATTCAGTTAAATATGCTACAAAGACAACATATTTGATGTTCAAACTCATAAACATTTTTTTTTTTTGCAAATAATCATTAACTTTAGAATTTGATGCCAGCAACACGTGACAAAGAAGTTGGGAAAGGTGGCAATAAATACTGATAAAGTTGAGGAATGCTCATCAAACACTTATTTGGAACATCCCACAGGTGAACAGGCAAATTAGGAACAGGTGGGTGCCATGATTGGGTATAAAAGTAGATTCCATGAAATGCTCAGTCATTCACAAACAAGGATGGGGCGAGGGTCACCACTCTGTCAACAAATGCGTGAGCAAATTGTTGAACAGTTTAAGAAAAACCTTTCTCAACCAGCTATTGCAAGGAATTTAGGGATTTCACCATCTACGGTCCGTAATATCATCAAAGGGTTCAGAGAATCTGGAGAAATCACTGCACGTAAGCAGTGACCTTTGATCCCTCAGGCTGTACTGCATCAACAAGCGACATCAGTGTGTAAAGGATATCACCACATGGGCTCAGGAACACTTCAGAAACCCACTGTCAGTAACTACAGTTGGTCGCTACATCTGTAAGTGCAAGTTAAAACTCTGGTGAAATCCCTAAATTCCTTGCAATAGCTGGTTGAGAAAGGTTTTTCTTAAACTGTTCAACAGTTTGCTCACGCATTTGTTGACAGAGTGGTGACCCTCGCCCCATCCTTGTTTGTGAATGACTGAGCATTTCATGGAATCTACTTTTATACCCAATCATGGCACCCACCTGTTCCCAATTAGCCTGCACACCTGTGGGATGTTCCAAATAAGTGTTTGATGAGCATTCCTCAACTTTATCAGTATTTATTGCCACCTTTCCCAACTTCTTTGTCACGTGTTGCTGCCATCAAATTCTTAAGTTAATGATTATTTGTTTATGAGTTTGAACATCAAATATGTTGTCTTTGTAGCATATTCAACTGAATATGGGTTGAAAAGGATTCGCAAATCATTGTATTCCGTTTATATTTACATCTAACACAATTTCCCAACTCATATGGAAACGGGGTTTGTAAAATATCTTGTTGATATTGTTAAACTGTCAAAAGCACTCACCATAAATACATTGAAAAATCTACAGTTAATACATGAGATCGGTATCGGCCGATACCACTCATGTATGGTCGACGAATGATGATAAAAGCCTGACAGTTGTTACACAATTACATCTCTTGTGTTAAATTCATGTAAATGTAACCTTGAAACAAACCATGGCTGGAGACACACAACCACCAGAACCCCCCACGGGACACACTTAGCCCTGCCCCCCCCCACACACACACACACACACGCACACACACACATCAGATTGATTTCATGGCCAGGTGTCAGTTGTGCGCGTGGTTGTGTTCTTGCTGCTCATGCTTATTGTTACGGAAAAAAAAACCTCTCCTGAAGGAATCAATAAAGTACTATTTAGTGCAACAGCTGCGCTCGCTTTAAAAGCGTCCAGAAGCAGGGGTGTCAAACGTACGGTCCGCGGGCCGCATCAGTCCCGTGAACAGCTTTTATCCGGCCCGCGAGATGAGTTTGCAAAGTATAAAAATGAGCTGAAATGTTTGAATGGAAGAAACTGATCACACTCCTCAGCCTTCCCGGTAAGGTCTATTCAGGTGTACTGGAGAGGAGGCTACGCCGGATAGTCGAACCTCGGATTCAGGAGGAACAGTGTGGTTTTCGTCCTGGTCGTGGAACTGTGGACCAGCTCTATACTCTGGGCAGGGTCCTTGAGGGTGCATGGGAGTTTGCCCAACCAGTCTACATGTGTTTTGTGGACTTGGAGAAGGCATTGGACCGTGTCCCTCGGGAAGTCCTGTGGGGAGTGCTCAGAGAGTATGGGGTATCGGACTGTCTGATTGTGGCGGTCCGCTCCCTGTATGATCAGTGCCAGAGCTTGGTCCGCATTGCCGGTAGTAAGTCGGACACGTTTCCAGTGAGGGTTGGACTCCGCCAAGGCTGCCCTTTGTCACCCATTCTGTTCATAACTTTTATGGACAGAATTTCTAGGCGCAGTCAAGGCGTTGAGGGGATCTGGTTTGGTGGCTGTAGGATTAGGTCTCTGTCTTTTTGCAGATGATGTGGTCCTGATGGCTTCATCTGGCCAGGATCTTCAGCTCTCGCTGGATCGGTTCGCAGCCGAGTGTGAAGCGACTGGGATGAGAATCAGCACCTCCAAGTCCGAGTCCATGGTTCTCGCCCGGAAAAGGGTGGAGTGCCATCTCCGGGTTGGGGAGGAGATCTTGCCCCAAGTGGAGGAGTTCAAGTACCTCGGAGTCTTGTTCACGAGTGAGGGAAGAGTGGATCGTGAGATCGACAGGCGGATCGGTGCGACGTCTTCAGTAATGCGGACGCTGTATCGATCCGTTGTGGTGAAGGAGGAGCTGAGCCGGAAGGCAAAGCTCTCAATTTACCGGTCGATCTACGTTCCCATCCTCACCTATGGTCATGAGCTTTGGGTTATGACCAAAAGGACAAGATCACGGGTACAAGCGGCTGAAATGAGTTTCCTCCGCCGGGTGGCGGGTCTCTCCCTTAGAGATAGGGTGAGAAGCTCTGCCATCCGGGGGGAGCTCAAAGTAAAGCCGCTGCTCCTCCACATCGAGAGGAGCCAGATGAGGTGGTTCGGGCATCTGGTCAGGATGCCACCCGAACGCCTCCCTAGGGAGGTGTTTAGGGCACGTCCGACCGGTAGGAGGCCGCGGGGAAGACCCAGGACACGTTGGGAAGACTATGTCTCCCGGCTGGCCTGGGAACGCCTCGGGGTCCCACAGGAAGAGCTGGACGAAGTGGCTGGGGAGAGGGAAGTCTGGGCTTCCCTGCTTAGGCTGCTGCCCCCGCGACCCGACCTCGGATAAGCGGAAGAAGATGGATGGATGGATGGATGGATAAAAATGAGCTGAAATGTTTGAATGAAAGAAACTGCTGTTCTAAATGTGTCCACTAGATGTTGCAATAGCAATTCTTTGGCATGACTTCAGAGGGGGCGGAGCTATGTGCCTTAAGATAGAGGCAACGTTTCCGTGTTTGGACACTACGTACTCACGTTGCTTTTTAGTGATAGTATACAAAATGCGGGTTGTCACTTTCATGCCTTGATTGTCAAAGATGTCGTTGGTAATAGGGGACACATT
Organism: Nerophis lumbriciformis; assembly: GCF_033978685.3. Lineage (NCBI taxonomy): Eukaryota > Metazoa > Chordata > Actinopteri > Syngnathiformes > Syngnathidae > Nerophis > Nerophis lumbriciformis. Next base: position 1,575,093 of record NC_084564.2, read on the forward strand.
TTTTGGGTGCAAATAAATCATACTTGCCAACCCTCCCGGATTTTCCGGGAGACTCCCGAAATTCAGCGCCTCTCCCGAAAAACTCCCGGGACAAATTTTCTCCCGAAAAAGTCCCGAAATTCAGGCGGAGCTGGAGGCCCCGCCCCCTCCAGCTCCATGCGGACCTGAGTGACGTGTTGACAGCCTGTTCACACGTCCGCTTTCTCACAATATAAACAGGACAATACTGCCATCTACTGTACATGCATATGTGACCCACCCATAATGTGTCACATTTTTGTGTTGATTTATTTATTTTATTTTGTGGTTTGAATACGTTTTTGGAGCTGTCATTACACATTTATCAGTATTCACATTGGTCAGTAGGGGGCAGTAGGGTGTTTCTTCCCAATTGAAGGCTATCACCTGCAGACCGGAAGTGTCTTGTCATTCTGATGAGAGCGACCAGTCTGTGAACAATTGAAACGTCCTGTGTGCTTTTTCCTCCTGTACAACAGGTTAGTTTTGGTGAATCAACTCACTGAATAATATCCATGTGATCTTTATAAGTTTAAGTACACATTCTGATGGTGGAGCCTAACTCTAAAGTGTTTGTGAGTTGTAGTTTGTATTTGTGAATGAATCCAGTGCACAGCTGCAGTAATCAATACAAAAAGGCGACGTGAGTGCGCAATGTTTATATAGGAACTTCTCGGCAGCCACGAATGTGGCCTTTCCGTGGTCGCCCGCCTCGCCTGCGGCAGCGGCGTTCCACTCGCCGCCGCCACCTGACTCTTCCCCGGTGGATTCGGGGACACGTGGCCTGGCGACCCACCACCAAATCCTCCCTCCGCCCTCCCTGGACTCTTGAACTGTTTCTTGTTTTTTGGGTTCTAGTTTTTTTTCGTGTCAAGGGACATCTGGAATCTGTCCTTTAAGGGGGGGGGGGTACTGTTACGATCCGCTGCCCGGATCATAGTTTGTTCTTACACAACTGATGACGACAACTTTGATTCCCGCTAGCTTTTCACGCAATGCCATTTTGCCTGCTAGCTCCCACGCTAGTCCTTTTGTTTTTGCCTTTTGCTATTTGCACGTTTTTTGTTTGTTCATCGAATGATTTATATTTTAAATAAATCATTTTCCTACCTGCAAGCTGTGTCCGAAGCCGTCTGCATCCTTGGGAGAACCACACCCGCATCACTATGCGACCCAGTCGTTTCAATACTTCTGTATTTTGGTAGTTATGCTGTCAACATTTAACAAGATTTCTTCAACTTGGACTTGAAAGCATAAATAGTATAAACACTTTTAACAGTATGTCGTGCTGTGAAATACAGCCGACAGGATTGCGCACCAAACACGAAGCAAGGCCAAAGCGCATGCATGGTGCAGGAGAACAAAGGACTTCTTTCATTTAAGGTTTGTGATAAACCATCAAACTCATTCGTTAAAAGGACTCGATAGTAATATAAAGCGAATTTTTCTGGACATTATCATGCAAGAAAAGTTTATTTTTGGGACCGCGATCACCGCGTAATGATTTTTAAAGGTTGCATTACAAACATTTAACTGTCCCATGTGATCAGCCAGTGCGATTGGAAGTCCATGCTCAATTATTGCCTCCGTAAATAAAATTTGGGCATTTATCACATCCAAAGAATCTGTTTGGGCGACGAAAAACGTTGAAAGTTTTCCACTTGTATCGCTAGCAACGGCATTAGACTTGTGTTTTTTTGTCCCAACGTGGTCTTTTACATCGCTAATTCCTCCGTGTCCGATCGAAAAATCTTGTCTGCACAAGGTGCAATTCGCGTAGTTTTCACCCTTTTTTTTTTTTTTAATGAATGAAAAACCGTATTTTTTATCACTGCAACCGTAACCCGGAATAGGTTGATGAAAACCGTACTAATTACGGGAAAACCGGAGTAGTTGGCAGGTATGGGTTATCATGCCATGATTTGACCAGTCTGGCTTCTTGGAAATAGATTTTAGAAAGCCCGCCCTAAAAAAAAAAAACACTAAGAAGGAACTCGGAGAAGACATTTTTGTGTGACTTTTTGTGTTACCTGTTGGCGAGCGTGTCGACGCGCTCCTTGATGCGGTCCGAGTAGATGTTGTTCTGGCTGATGAGGCTCTCTCCCGCCTCGATCACAGCCTTGATGCGGTGCAGGTTGAGCTCCATGGTGGTGGTAAAGTCCTTGTGCTTCTTGACGGCCGCCTCCACCGTCTCCACCGTGTTGGGGAGCTCCACGTGGGCCAGCGCCGACTCCTGAGACACGCACCAAGAGAGAGTTGGTCTGACGTCGCGCCCCCAGCTCGGCATCCAGGAACCCCCTCACCTGGTTGTTGATGAAGGACTCGGCCTGCTTGACGTCTCGCAGGAACAGGTGGAAGATGTGAGCCTGCACCAGAACGTCCCTCCTGCTCTCCCACATCTCCAGCAGTTTGTTCCAGCCCACGTCCAGCTTCTGGAGCCACTGCTGCAGGGCGGCCTGAGGCAGCGGCGCCTCCTCCGACTCCAGCAGCTCGTTCATGGCCTGCAGACGCTCGTAGTCTTCTTCGTAACTGCGGAACACGGAACCCAGGGCTGAAGGACCATTCCAGGAGACGTTAATGCGACGACGTACCGGCCAATCTCCTCCTTGAGGGCGGCGTGCTTGTTGATGAGTTTCTCGGCTTCTTCCAGGTCATTGGGCAACTGATCCGAGGCGGCGGCCGTTTGCGTTTGGACCAACCAGGTGAGGAACAAATCCAAATCCTGAAAAGACGCATGAATTACAGTACATGTGTGAAGTTGGCCCCCTGAAAATAACACTGCCATTTGTTTTTGCTGTAAAAATGTTCATTTGTGCCGTTACGGTTTTTAAAGGGGAACATGATCACAATTTCAGAATGGTTAAAACCATTAAAAATCAGTTCCCAGTGGCTTATTATATTTTTCGAAGTTTTTTTCTAAATTTTACCCATCACGCAATATCCCTAAAAAAAGCTTCAAAGTGCCTGATTTTAACCATCGTTATACAGGTAAAAGCCAGTAAATTAGAATATTTTGAAAAACTTGATTTATTTCAGTAATTGCATTCAAAAGGTGTAACTTGTACATTATATTTATTCATTGCACACAGACTGATGCATTCAAATGTTTATTTCATTTAATTTTGATGATTTGAAGTGGCAACAAATGAAAATCCAAAATTCCGTGTGTCACAAAATTAGAATATTACTTAAGGCTAATACAAAAAAGGGATTTTTAGAAATGTTCGACACCAGCAGATGACATGGCACCCCAAACCATCACTGATGGTGGAAACTTTACACTAGACTTCAGGCAACGTGGATCCTGTGCCTCTCCTGTCTTCCTCCAGACTCTGGGACCTCGATTTCCAAAGGAAATGCAAAATTTGCTTTCGTCAGAAAACATGACTTTGGACCACTCAGCAGCAGTCCAGCTGGTGTCGGTCCACTCTGTTTCCTGAGATCCAGGGTCAACGCAGCCGTCTACCAGCAAGTTTTAGAGCACTTCATGCTTCCTGCTGCTGACCTGCTCTATGGAGATGGAGATTTCAAGTTCCAACAGGACTTGGCGCCTGCACACAGCGCAAAATCTACCCGTTCCTGGTTTACGGACCATGGTATTTCTGTTCTAAATTGGCCCGCCAACTCCCCTGACCTTAGCCCCATAGAAAATCTGTGGGGTATTGTGAAAAGGAAGATGCAGAATGCCAGACCCAAAAACGCAGAAGAGTTGAAGGCCACTATCAGAGCAACCTGGGCTCTCATAACACCTGAGCAGTGCCAGAAACTCATCGACTCCATGCCACGCCGCATTAACGCAGTAATTGAGGCAAAAGGAGCTCCAACCAAGTATTGAGTATTGTACATGCTCATATTTTTCATTTTCATACTTTTCAGTTGGCCAACATTTCTAAAAATCCCTTTTTTGTATTAGCCTTAAGTAATATTCTAATTTTGTGACACACGGAATTTTGGATTTTCATTTGTTGCCACTTCAAATCATCAAAATTAAATGAAATAAACATTTGAATGCATCAGTCTGTGTGCAATGAATAAATATAATGTACAAGTTACACCTTTTGAATGCAATTACTGAAATAAATCAAGTTTTTCAAAATATTCTAATTCACTGGCTTTTACCTGTATATATATGTTAATACTAATGAATAACACATTTGTTTTTTGTTTACCTAGTCAGTGGCCTAGTGGTTAGAGTGTCCGCCCTGAGATCGGTAGGTTGTGAGTTCAAACCCCGGCCGAGTCATACCAAAGACTATAAAAATGGGACCCATTACCTCCCTGCTTGGCACTCAGCATCAAGGGTTGGAATTGGGGGTTAAATCACCAAAAATGATTCCCGGGCGCGGCACCGCTGCTGCCCACTGCTCCCCTCACCTCCCAGGGGGTGAACAAGAGAATGGGTCAAATGCAGAGGACAAATTTCACCACACCTAGTGTGTGTGTGACAATCATTGGGACTTTAACTTTAACTTGTTTTAGATGTATGTATACATTTTTTTAGCCTTTTTAAAGTAATATAATATATCATAAAAAAAGATTCGATACCGTCATGGTGACGAAGGCCATAACTACACCCCCCACAAAACAAAAATGCAGCACAAACGAATGGTACATGTTTGGGGACAAGATTGGCTGGTTATGAATAATAACAAATTTATAATATAAAAACTATAAAAAGTTAACATAAAAACTATAACAGACAAAACATTTTTTCTAGCACAAACGTAGCGCAAAAGAATTGGACAAGTTTGGGGAGTGTTTGACAAGGTTGGTGGTTATGAATAATAAAACATTAATAACATAAAAATTATGATAGTTAATAACATCAGAACTATTATAGTTAGACAAATAAATCTGTGGCACAAACGTTTGGGACACGCTTGGGGAGATTTTGACAAGGTTGAGGGGCTGGTTATGAATAATAACACATTAATAACATAAAAACTATACAAAGGTTAATAACATTTTAACCATATTAGACGAAACATGTTTGCAGCACAAAAGAATGGGACACGTTTGGGGAGATTTTGACAGGGTGGGTTGGGCAAGGGTGGTTATGAATAACAAAACGTTGACATAAAAACTATAATGTTAGCTATTTTTTTGCGGCACAAAACAAATGGGACAAGGGGCTGGTTATGAATAAAAAACATTTATGAACATAAAAACTATAATCAGAGGTGTGGACTCGAGTCACATGACTTGGACTCGAGTCAGACTCGAGTCATGAATTTGATGACTTTAGACTCGATTTGACAAAATGTAAAAAGACTTGCAACTCGACTTAGACTTTAACATCAATGACTTGTGACTTCACTTGGACTTGAGCCTTTTGAATTGACATGACTTGACATGACTTGCTACTTTCCCCAAAACCCAAAGATGAAAAAGTTATTCGGGAGCGCTCCGTATTTTTCATTGTGTACTTGTCTATCAGCGTTGCGTGTGTCAGCTGGTGTGCTCTCAGTACAACAGCCAATCAAATTACATCTACTTTGTTTTCATCACACAGCATTCATCCAATCAAATTGCAGGACAACCAACGAAGAAGACATGTCCAAACCACACGCCAGTGAACAAAAAATGATACCTAAAATAATTTCGTTTGAGTATAAAAATTACGAGGTGGTCAACACAAAACGGTTTGCAGTATGCAACACATGCGGTTCCAAAATGACTGATGGAGAGGCAACAACTTCCAACTTCGTCCGGCATTTGAAGTTGCACAAAGAACGGTAAGTTTTGAATGTAAGATAACGTTTATTGGCTAAGTAACGTGACTTTTATTTCAGTGAGGCTGTAAACTCACTGCTAACGTTATAACGTTATTGCAAACACGGGAATCTGTTGCAGTTCACTACCTTATTCATACTTTTTGTTCAGTGATTTTTTTTAAGCAGGGTTACGTTAGTCAATATATCACACGTAACGTTAGACGGCGGTCAGCAGCACCGCGTATTTTAGCCACCTAAAAAAAAGACAAAAATAGTAAAATAAAGGTCAGTTAAAATGTATACTATATTATGAATATGTGTACCGTTTTAGCTAGCTTTCTGACATACTGTTGGTTGTTTACCTCAGTGGTCCCCAACCACCGGGCCGCACAAGAAATAATTTTTTTTCCCCCTCTTTTTTTAATTAAATCAACATAAAAAACACAAGATACACTTACAAGTAGTGCACCAACCCAAAACAACTCTCTCTCCCCTTTTGTTCTGGGCATTGAACATGAAGACTCTTCCTTCACTGTTCCGAGTGGCCATGAGAGTCTTGGCAGTGCCTGCCTCCAGTGCTCCAGTGGAGCGAGTTTTCAGCCATGGTGGCATCATACTACGCCCCCATCGTGCACAAATGACTGACAGACTCTTGGCTAATTTGGTCTTTTGCAAATGCAATGCAGCATAGGGCCCTGACATATAAAAAGTACAACTTTTTTGTTATGTTCACGTATATGTCATGTTTTTTCAATGTTAACACTTTTGTACAAATAAGTACATTTGCACTTTATTTTTCAATGTGTTTGTTCTGTAAAGGAATGAGTTAATGTTTAAAATGACTGGTTAATAGTGCTTTTATAAAGTGCAATGTCAGCACAATTTTCTTTCCTGCAATTTAAAATGCACTTGTTTTAATAAATAAATACAGCGTTTGAAAAGCATACACAATCTGTGTTAATATATTAGTCTGTGGTTAAAAGGACTTGAAAGGACTCGAAACTCAAAATGCAGGACTTAGGACTTGACTTGAGACTTTCCGGTCTTGACTTTGGACTTGACTCGGGGCTTGCCTGTCTTGACTCGGGACTTGACTCGGACTTGAGGGCAAAGACTTGAGACTTACTTGTGACTTGCAAAACAATGACTTGGTCCCACCTCTGACTATAATAGACAAAAGTTTTTACATCACAAATGAATGGCAGTGTTATTTGAACATTTGCAATTACACAGACCATGTGTACCTAATGTAGTGACCTGCACTGGAATAATTACGCCCCCGCGACCTCATAAGGGACAAGCGGTAGAAAATTGGATGGATGTGTGAGCGCCACCTACTGACCTGAATGAAGCTCTGCAGCCTGCCAGCCACCATTAGCGAGTCCTCGCAGCCCTGCAGGGTCCTCTTAAGCTCCTCCCACTCCACGCTGATGCCATCAAAGGGAAGTAGAACCTCCGCGGCCCGACCCGGGTGGGCTGTGGCCAGATGCTCCGCCTCCTCCTATACATCGGCAAACAGCAAGCGCTTACTACGGAGATGGTACGTTTTCCGCACCTTCCCCGCCCCCATGCCCCACCTGCAGGTGCATCAGCTTGGGCTCCAGGACGGACAGCGCCCCCTCCATGGTGGAGAGGCGCCTCTGCAGAGCCAGGACCCCGCCCAGGTCGCTGCCCGCGTACTGAGTGGCGTCGATGGCCTTCCGCTTCTCCTGGATCTGGGACTTGATCTCGACGCACTCCAGCAGGTAGTTCTGCAGACGCAACATGGAGTCCAGCTGGTCCTTCTTCTGCTCCACCAGACCCACGATGCTGTTCCACCTGGCGGGGAGCGGACGCCAGTCGGATTACGAGACATGAATGGTGGTCACGTGGCCACCGCCACCACAGATGGTCGCGCTGCGGGGGTCGTAAGGCTCACGGATTTATGTTGTTAGTGAAAATGACTAAGGCGAATCGGAGAGCCAATCAGACGGCGCCACTTTCAAAACGGGCGGGGGATGTTTGATTGAAACATGACACACCCACAAAGAAGATGTTCTTCAATTTGACACCCATTTTACGATGCGTGAACTCAGACCCGTGATGGACATAATGTCCCAAGTCACCCGGGATAGGCTCCAGCCCCCTCATGACCATGAACAGAAAATAAATCCCCCATTTTCTAAATCGGGGGCCGGGGGCCATTTGCGACACGCACAAGTTTTGTTTATTGTTGAAATAAAAGCAAAAAAAACAAGTAACAATGCAAGAAAAAAAAAGAAAAAGAAAAAAGACAAAGTAGTGAGAAAAAGCTTGAATTTTGATAATAATAACTGTCACGACTTGGTCCTTGGTGTTTGCTTTTCCGGAAGGCAACGGAAAGTTGGCTCGGGCGAGACGGGAACGTGAGTACATATTTTATTTAATATATCAAAAAAAGAACAAACGAAAAGCGCGCACAATGGCGGAGGTACAAAACTTGGCTAATGAAAACCAAACTTGCACATAGGCAGAAACTGTGAACAATGAAACAAAAACACTAACTGTGGCATTATGTTACGGCTCAGGCTCCTGCCAACGCCGCTCATCCGTCTGTGCGCACCTCGGGACACGCCCACGGGTGCGCACATCCAGGGACGCGCCGCGCGCGTCCCCGCCCTGCAGCAGCCACCAGCTGCAATCACTCGCTGGCAATCTTCACACCTGGAACTGATGAGGGCGAGCTGGTTAAAAGACCAGTGGACCCTAGGATCGGCGCGGGAACTTAGCTTTCTCATGGTGTACCGTAAGCAACAAGCTTTATGCTATATTCGTGTTTCCTCTCCGTGCCTTGATTTGTCCCTTGTCTTCTCCCGTGTCCCCGCAGTACCCTCCGTCGCCTGGAAAGTGAGCTGTGCGTCTCATTTTCCCCTGGATCTCCCTCTGGACTCTGACTGCTTCCTTCGTTCCTCGACCTCTTGCTCGCCCCTGGATTCCGACGCCTCTCTCTCGCCCCGGATAACCTGCCTGCCCCATGGACTTCCTCGTATCTCGTTCAACACGTTGGTAACACTCACTTCAGTTAACTACACACATAGTCTTACACCACACACTCTTGTATTCTAGTTCACACTCCATTTCCTTAGTTTAGTAGTATTGTTTATTATTATTTGTATATATATATATATATATATATATATGTTGACTATATATATATATATATATATATATATATATATATATATATATATATATATATATATAATAAATAATTGTATATACTGCCCCCTGGTGTCTGTTTGCCGTCACCTCCCCTTTAGTCCAACCATAACAGTAAGTTCCCGCCAAAATTATTAAGGACCTGACGGCACAGTTCCTTAGCCCCGCCCCAGTGACTTTAGTTTCGCCCCTGTGAATTTTTTTATAGTACTGGTGGCTGTACTGATGGGGTGGCGCAGCTGCACCAAGACAGGCTACTCCCTGCCAGACTTATTCCACCCCTCAGTACAGCCACCAGTACTATGTCACTTTCCAGGCGACGGAGGGTACTGCGGGGACACGGGAGAAGACAAGGGACAAATCAAGGCACGGAGAGGAAACACGAATATAGCATAAAGCTTGTTGCTTACGGTACACCATGAGAAAGCTAAGTTCCCGTGCCGATCCTAGGGTCCACTGGTCTTTTAACCAGCTCGCCCTCATCAGTTCCAGGTGTGAAGATTGCCAGCGAGTGATTGCAGCTGGTGGCTGCTGCAAGGCCGGGACGCGCGCGGCGCGTCCCTGGATGTGCGCACCCGTGGGCGTGTCCCGAGGTGCGCACAGACGGATGAGCGGCGTTGGCAGGAGCCTGAGCCGTAACACATTAATAAACAAAAACTTACTTGACTATGAAGTGCGCAGAGGTAAACAGAGTGTGACAGGGGTATGAATCCGGATGTCGCCGGCAAGACAAACTGAAAACAATGAACTTAAATACTACAGACGTGATTAGTGAAAACAGGTGCGTGACTCAAAACGTGAAACAGGCGCGTGACGTGACAGGTGAAAACTAATGGTTGCTATGGTGACAAACAAACAAAAGTGCACAAAAAGTCCAAAAACAAAACAAAACATGATCACACAGACATGACAATAACTAGGGTGTCCCGATATGACATTGGTATCGGCTATCTGTCCGATACAAGCAAGGAACTTAGTGCAAGCTTGACATACATAATTAATAGGGGTGTCAGAAAATTTTGATTTTTTAATGAATCGTGATTCTTATTTGTAACAATTCAAAAAAATCAAACACCAATTTAAAAAAAATACAGTTTTATTTATTTATTTATTTTTTAACGTGTCCTGTCCAGCCACTCATGCAAATCATATTGATGTGGATGATCCTATTTGAAGTACAGATTTACTTTAGAAAAGACAAGTGTTGGATACTGTCATGTCTGTATTATCATGTTTTGTTTTAAGTCATGTTTTGTTTAGTTTCTGTCTTTTCACTCCCTTGTCTGGTCACCATAGCAACCATTAGTTTTCACCTGTCACGTCACGCACCTGTTTCACGTTTTGAGTCACGCACCTGCTTTCACTAATCATGTCCATAGTATTTAAGTTCATTCATTTTCTGTTGTTCGGCCTGACGACCTCACACACCACATTTCGCACCACATTTATGCTCTGTCCATTCCTCTATGATCCTGCTTCATGTCCCTTGTCACAGTAAGTTTTGGTTCCATGTTTATAGTCTTTTTTGTTTTTCATAGTTTATTCTCCGCCACTGTGCGCGCTTTGGTTTGATCCTTTTTTGTAGTTCTAGTGTTTCAATAAAAAAATGTACCTTCATTCCCGTCTCGCCCGTGCCAACTTTCCGTTGCATCCCGGAAAAGCAAACTCCCAAGATCAAGTCCTGACAGATACTTCTCTTGTTGCCTTATTTGTATTTGACTTTATTAAATGTTTGGGTAGTATTTTATTAACAAAAACAGTTTTCTTTTAAGACTGTTTTTATGGAGGAATGTACTTAATCAGAGAACTGGCACACAATGTTATTAAAAAAGTACTGATTTTAAATCGAGAATCGGTCGTTTTGTTCCTAGTCCCTGTTTGCTGGATTCCTGTTCTAGTGATGGGTTGATGAGGCGTCATGAAGCGTTTCGACACATTGCAAAACTGTATTGATACTGTGTCGATACTGTGTCACTAAATACTGACATCTGCTGGACATTAAAAATCCCTACAGGCAACCTATGGACCGACTCAACTGACACTGATTTGATGCCCTAGTACAGGGGTCACCAACCTTTTTGAAACCAAAAACTACTTCTTGGGTACTGATTAATGCGAAGGGCTACCAGTTTGATACACACGTAAATAAATAAATATATTGTCATTTGTAAGTTACACGTAAGTGTGATTTAAACAAGAATAGCTAAATAAATACATTTATATATATATAAAAAATGGGTATTTCTGTCTGTCATTCCGTCGTACATTTTTTTTTCCTTTTACGGAAGGTTTTTTGTAGAGAATAAATGATGAAAAAAACACTTAATTGAACGGTTTAAAAGAGGAGAAAACACGAAAAATTTTAAAATAAAATTTTGAAACATAGTTCATCTTCAATTTCGACTCTTTAAAATTCAAAATTCAACCGACAAAAAGAAGAGAAAAACTAGCTAATTTGAATCTTTTTGAAAAAATTAAAAAAAAAAATTTATGCAACATCATTAGTAATTTTTCCTGATTAAGATACATTTTAGAATTTTGATGACATGTTTTAAATTGGTTAAAATCCAATCTGCACTTTGTTAGAATATTTAACAAATTGGACCAAGCTATATTTCTAACAAAGACAAATCAGTATTTTCTTCTAGATTTTCCAGAACAAAATTTTTAAAAGAAATTCAAAATACTTTGAAATAAGATTTAAATTTGATTCTACAGATTTTCTAGATTTGCCAGAATAATTTTTTTGAATTTTAATCATAGTAAGTTTGAAGAAATATTTCACAAATATTCTTCGTCGAAAAACCAGAAGCTAAAATATTTATTATTCTTTACAATAATAAAAAAATAAAATTACTTGAACATTGATTTAAATTGTCAGGAAAGAAGAGGAAGACATTTAAAAGGTAAAAAGGTATATTTGTTTAAAAATCCTAAAATCATTTTTAAGGTTGTATTTTTTCTCTAAAATTGTATTTCTAAAAGTAATATGAAGCAAAGTAAAAAAATAAATGAATTTATTTAAACAAGTGAAGACCCATCCATCCATCCATTTTCTACCGCTTATTCCAAGTGAAGACCAAGTCTTTAAAATATTTTCTTGGATTTTCAAATTCTATTTGAGTTTTGTCTCTTTTAGAATTAAAAATGTCGAGCAAAGCGAGACCAGCTTGCTAGTAAATAAATAAAATTTAAAAAATAGAGGCAGCTCACTGGTAAGTGCTGCTCTTTGAGCTATTTTTAGAACAGGCCAGCGGGCGACTGATCTGGTCCTTACGGGCTACCTGGTGACCGCGGGCACCGCGTTGGTGACCCCTGCCCTAGTATATACAATAATATAAACCAAGTCATTGTATTTCATTTAGGGTTATTTCATATCTTCATTTAAATAAAAATATATTTTTATCTTTTTTAGATACAGTCAATAAATAATGTGAACATGTATCATAACATGGAAATCTAAGAGAACGTGTTGTGGATGATTGTGGACTGGGAATTTTTTTAATTTTATTTTTTTACACATTTTTATAAAAAAACCAAAAAGTTTTTCCGACGTATTACATTTTAGACGATTTCTCTTCTTAGTTATTATTTCTCCGGCTGTAGAAAAGAGCCGCTCACAGGGCACAGAGGAGGCGTCAGTGCGACACAGTTGGCGTATCGGTCACGTGACCAAAACAGCTCATGATGGGTCACGTGACTTTCTAAAAGCGGTACGCGCACCGACACAGGGTTTCGCTCTATGAGCTCGACGCATGCGCCGATGCATCGGTGTTGCCGGACCCATCACTACCCTGTTCCCTGTTTCCAGTTTGGCCTCCTAGTTCCTGGTTTGTGTTTTTTGTCTTTATTTCGTGGACGTTAAATGATGTTTTCCCGCTCAATGCCTGCCGCCATCTCTGCATCTTGGGGTTCATCAACAACTCAGTGTGACATGATGTCGTATCTGATTAATATTGGTATCGGCCAACACAAAAGCTCCAATATCGGTGTCGTATAAGAATAATATTACAATAATAATAATACAAAGATGATACAAAGTTCTATCTTTAAATATGTATCTTTTTCTGGGGGGCATTTTGTAGAAAAATTTAAAAAATATCAAAATACAGGTAAAAGCCAGTAAATTAGAATATTTTGAAAAACTTGATTTATTTCAGTAATTGCATTCAAAAGGTGTAACTTGTACATTATATTTATTCATTGCACACAGACTGATGCATTCAAATGTTTATTTCATTTAATTTTGATGATTTGAAGTGGCAACAAATGAAAATCCAAAATTCCGTGTGTCACAAAATTAGAATATTACTTAAGGCTAATACAAAAAAGGGATTTTTAGAAATGTTGGCCAACTGAAAAGTATGAAAATGAAAAATATGAGCATGTACAATACTCAATACTTGGTTGGAGCTCCTTTTGCCTCAATTACTGCGTTAATGCGGCGTGGCATGGAGTCGATGAGTTTCTGGCACTGCTCAGGTGTTATGAGAGCCCAGGTTGCTCTGATAGTGGCCTTCAACTCTTCTGCGTTTTTGGGTCTGGCATTCTGCATCTTCCTTTTCACAATACCCCACAAATTTTCTATGGGGCTAAGGTCAGGGGAGTTGGCGGGCCAATTTAGAACAGAAATACCATGGTCCGTAAACCAGGCACGGGTAGATTTTGCGCTGTGTGCAGGCGCCAAGTCCTGTTGGAACTTGAAATCTCCATCTCCATAGAGCAGGTCAGCAGCAGGAAGCATGAAGTGCTCTAAAACTTGCTGGTAGACGGCTGCGTTGACCCTGGATCTCAGGAAACAGAGTGGACCGACACCAGCAGATGACATGGCACCCCAAACCATCACTGATGGTGGAAACTTTACACTAGACTTCAGGCAACGTGGATCCTGTGCCTCTCCTGTCTTCCTCCAGACTCTGGGACCTCGATTTCCAAAGGAAATGCAACATTTGCATGGTTGGGTGATGGTTTGGGGTGCCATGTCATCTGCTGGTGTCGGTCCACTCTGTTTCCTGAGATCCAGGGTCAACGCAGCCGTCTACCAGCAAGTTTTAGAGCACTTCATGCTTCCTGCTGCTGACCTGTTCTATGGAGATGGAGATTTCAAGTTCCAACAGGACTTGGCGCCTGCACACAGCGCAAAATCTACCCGTGCCTGGTTTACGGACCATGGTATTTCTGTTCTAAATTGGCCCGCCAACTCCCCTGACCTTAGCCCCATAGAAAATCTGTGGGGTATTGTGAAAAGGAAGATGCAGAATGCCAGACCCAAAAACGCAGAAGAGTTGAAGGCCACTATCAGAGCAACCTGGGCTCTCATAACACCTGAGCAGTGCCAGAAACTCATCGACTCCATGCCACGCCGCATTAACGCAGTAATTGAGGCAAAAGGAGCTCCAACCAAGTATTGAGTATTGTACATGCTCATATTTTTCATTTTCATACTTTTCAGTTGGCCAACATTTCTAAAAATCCCTTTTTTGTATTAGCCTTAAGTAATATTCTAATTTTGTGACACACGGAATTTTGGATTTTCATTTGTTGCCACTTCAAATCATCAAAATTAAATGAAATAAACATTTGAATGCATCAGTCTGTGTGCAATGAATAAATATAATGTACAAGTTACACCTTTTGAATGCAATTACTGAAATAAATCAAGTTTTTCAAAATATTCTAATTTACTGGCTTTTACCTGTAGCTCTGACTTTTCAGTATGCATCCCTTGGTGGAAACATTTTGGACACCCGTGCTCTAAATGCAGCATGTTTGAACCTGCATGTGCTGAACGGTCCTCATGGCATCACACGTGTCTCAGTACCTGGAGTTGAGGTGGTCCTGACACCCTCGGACCTCCGTAGAGGACGGATGACCACCATCCAGAAGCTGCTGGACTATCTGGTTCACGTCCAGGATCCGTCCCATCAGGCTGTTCATCTCCTGGTCCAGGGACTCAAATCTGCACCAAGAAGACAAAAAATAAATAAAAAAGGTATGGCTCACGTGTTTTATGATTCAGTTTTTCAAGGAAAAATATTTTCCCCACGTTTGCCTGGGTTTTCACATGCCAAACATGTTCATAGAAGGCACAAAGAACGATGAACAACTAAGTGTCTTCTTATTTAGTATTGCAGCAGCATCCATCCAGCACTGTGCTCTTGGGTTGTCACGAGACAAGATTCCCATAATTAACAATCTACACGATTTTCCATATTTAAAAATAAAAAAAACTACATCCATGTACGTTTAATCTTACAACTTTATTAAAAACTGTTTCAAAGCGTGAAGTATTAAAATAACCGTGCTTTAACGTCTTTTTGCACAACATTTAAATATCAGTATCAGCTGCCACCAGGTACATTACATATACATTAAAAAAAGAACTCCTGAGGCAGCGGACAGGTACCGACAGGCCAAGCGGTCTGCGACTTCAGCGGTCGCAGAGGCAAAAACTCGGACATGGGAGGAGTTCGGGGAAGCCATGGAAAACGACTTCCGGACGGCTTCGAAGCAATTCTGGACCACCATCCGCCGCCTCAGGAAGGGGAAGCAGTGCAGTGTCAACACCGTGTATGGTGGGGATGGTGTTCTGCTGACCTCGACTGCGGATGTGGTGGATCGGTGGAGAGAATACTTCGAAGACCTCCTCAATCCTACCAGCACGTCTTCCTATGAGGAAGCAGGGCCTGTGGAATCTGAGGTGGGCTCTCCTATTTCTGGGGCTGAGGTTGCCGAGGTAGTTAAAAAGCTCCTCGGTGGCAAGGCCCCGGGGGTGGATGAGATCCGCCCGGAGTTCCTTAAGGCTCTGGATGTTGTGGGGCTGTCTTGGTTGACAAGACTCTGCAGCATCGCGTGGACATCGAGGGCGGTACCTCTGGATTGGCAGACCGGGGTGGTGGTTCCTCTCTTTAAGAAGGGGAACCGGAGGGTGTGTTCCAACTATCGTGGGATCACACTCCTCAGCCTTCCCGGTAAGGTCTATTCAGGTGTACTGGAGAAGAGGCTACGCCGGATAGTCGAACCTCGGATTCAGGAGGAACAGTGTGGTTTTCGTCCTGGTCGTGGAACTGTGGACCAGCTCTATACTCTCGGCAGGGTCCTTGAGGGTGCATGGGAGTTTGCCCAACCAGTCTACATGTGCTTTGTGGACTTGGAGAAGGCATTCGACCGTGTACCCCGGGAAGTCCTGTGGGGAGTGCTCAGAGAGTATGGGGTAACGGACTGTCTTATTGTGGCAGTTTGCTCCCTGTATGATCAGTGCCAGAGCTTGGTCCGCATTGCCGGCAGTAAGTCGGACACGTTTCCAGTGAGGGTTGGACTCCGCCAAGGCTGCCCTTTGTCACCGATTCTGTTCATAACCTTTATGGACAGAATTTCTAGGCGCAGTCAGGGCGTTGAGGGTATCTGGTTTGGTGGCTGCAGGATTAGGTCTCTGCTATTTGCAGATGATGTGGTCCTGATGGCTTCATCTGGCCAGGATCTTCAGCTCTCGCTGGATCGGTTCGCAGCCGAGTGTGAAGCGACTGGGATGAGAATCAGCACCTCCAAGTCCGAGTCCATGGTTCTCTCCCGGAAAAGGGTGGAGTGCCATCTCCGGGTTGGGGAGGAGATCTTGCCCCAAGTGGAGGAGTTCAAGTACCTCGGAGTCTTGTTCACGAGTGGGGGAAGAGAGGATCGTGAGATCGACAGGCGGATCGGTACGGCGTCTTCAGTAATGCGGACGCTGTATCGATCCGTTGTAGTGAAGAAGGAGCTGAGCCGGAAGGCAAAGCTCTCGATTTACCGGTCGATCTACGTTCCCATCCTCACCTATGGTCATGAGCTTTGGGTCATGACCGAAAGGACAAGATCACGGGTACAAGCGGCCGAAATGAGTTTCCTCCGCCGAGTGGCGGGGCTCTCCCTTAGAGATAGGGTGAGAAGCTCTGTCATCCGGGAGGAGCTCAAAGTAAAGCCGCTGCTCCTCCACATGGAGAGGAGCCAGATGAGGTGGTTCGGGCATCTGGTCAGGATGCCACCCGAACGCCTCCCTAGGAAGGTGTTTCGGGCACGTCCGACCGGTAGGAGGCCACGGGGAAGACCCAGGACACGCTGGGAAGACTATCTCTCCCGGCTGGCCTGGGAACGCCTCGGGATCCCCCGGGAGGAGCTGGACGAAGTGGCTGGGGAGAGGGAAGTCTGGGCTTCCCTGCTTAGGCTGCTGCCCCCGCGACCCGACCTCAGATAAGCGGAAGAAGATGGATGGATGGATGGATAAAAAAAGAACAGTAACTTCCCAGTACATCAACACAAACAATAATGTGCTTATGATTCTTGTAATAAATAACAATAGTCAAGTATTTTACATTAGCAAAAACAGCAATGGCTTTGAGTTTTAAAGTACATAAAACAAACAATATGATGGTAATAAATAAGCTGATAAAAAGGCTAAAACATATAATTAAAGACACATTTTTGTGTTTGTATTCAATATTAGTATCAACATTTCAGCCTTTTTTCATTACGTTACGTCCAGTGACGTGCAGTCACTAGAGGCATGTGAGGCGGGGCCTCACCTGCCATCATGGAAAGAAAAAAAATGTAAAAAGAAAAAAAATTAATTCAATTGTTATATGTATCCAGTGATTATACTATAAAGTTATTTTCCATTTAACTTCACCAGTTTTAGATTATTTTTATTCAAAATCGCTGAATTTTCACATTTGCCGTTCAAATACTGAGAAGAGACGGTGCGGTGAACAGCAGCCAGTTGAGGCACGTCACTCAGTGCCTCAACATGGATTCCGGACTCGGCTAACTGCTGGCCTGCTGTGCAGTGAGACTGTATTGCTATATGAACTATATTATACATTTCCATAGTTTAGTTAGCTGAGGTATATAATGTACAGTGTATTTTGTCAACAACTGTATGTGTGTAAAGTATTTCTTGTGCTGAGCGATCATAAAACGGCTGCAAAAGACGCACTGGCTGAGACTCCAGTAATCCCACCTCCTGCACCCCCGCCGTGGAATTGTTGTATCAACTAAAGCCCACACTTTAACTTTCCACGTGCAAGATTGAATCTATTTAAAAAAGTTATTTCATAAGAAGCCAAAAAGTGCAAAAACAATAATGTTGGTGTTGGAGGAGTTGTGAATGACTGCAGGGCCACAACATTAGGTACACCTGCAGTCTGCAGGTGTACCTAATTCACAACTCCTCCAACACTGGTTATGTCTTTTCTGCTCTTTTTGTTGTTGTTGTAATTTGACTTCAACAGTGTGCCACAGGTCCATAAAAAAAAGAACAGCGTTTTGTAAATGGCTCCCGGGCCACATTTTCAGCACCAAATAACAGAAGAGTGTCTCAAAGCTGTCTTCTTAGCACTTTTGGAAGTGATAAATGTTGAGGAGCAACTTTTCTTCACGCTGTGGTAATACCCACTCCCCGGGCTTGTGGTGGCGGATCTTACTCTCGCGGCAAAGAGTTTGCCTTTCATGACCGCTTGTATTTGATTAGTGTCCATAGTGTGGCCCAGAGTTTATTTTTTAGTGGCCCGCAGCACATTCTAAAAATACTATTACAAAAAAACATAGAAAAGTGGAAATTAAGACCAATTATAAAAAGTTGCAATGTTGACTCTAATAACACAAAACTGCCATGCAGGCTGTTTTTTTTTTGCTCATAAAATAATAATTAATCAAAATCACGGTTGTTATGAAATTTTTTTTTGTCATAAAAAAAGGGTTTTCTACGACAAAAAGGCATAAAACAAACAAACAAATAATTTAAGCGTTAAATGTAAAAAATAAATAAATAAAATAAAGTATGACTTATTTTTTAACACTTCCATGAGTGATCCCTGAGAATTTTAGTGGGATCTTTTTTTCATTGCTGAAAAAATAATAATGAATCAAAATCAATGTTGTTATGAATTATTGACCTATTTAAGGGTCCAATTACTTCACATCAAATATTCCACCATAAAAATAGTGGTTTCTTTAACAAAAAGGACACAACACATTGACATCTTGTTTTAACTTTATATCGGTAGATTTGAAGTTTATCTAAAGATTTAAGCATTGAAATAAAAAATATTATAAGACTTATTTTTCTGGGTGCTTGGGACCAAACTTGAGGGCAGCCTTTTTTGGGGGGAATTTTGCCTATCGTTCACAATCATTATGAAAGACATGAGGGCGGATGTATTTTTTTTAATGGACTCTAAATATTAACTGAATGTGATCAAAAGTCGTCTTACAATGGAACCTATTGGAGCCGCTCTATTCTGCCTATAAAGCCCTTAAAAACATCCAAACACCTCCATTAAGGTCATACTTGCCAAACTTGAGACCTCCGATTTCGGGAGGTGGGGGTGGGGGGCGTGGTCGGGGGTGGGGTGGGGCGTGGTTAAGAGGGGAGGAGTATATTGACAGCTAGAATTCACCAAGTCAAGTATTTCATACGTATATATATATATATATATATATATATATATATATATATATATATATATATATATCCTGAAAATATGCAAACAAAACTGTGTTTAGATAATTGATACTTCAAACTTGCATAAATAAATATTAAGGAATATGTCATGTCTGTATTATCATGTTTTGTTTTAAGTCATGTTTTGTTTAGTTTCTGTCTTTTCACTCCCTTGTCTGGTCACCATAGCAACCATTAGTTTTCACCTGTCACGTCACGCACCTGTTTCACGTTTTGAGTCACGCACCTGCTTTCACTAATCATGTCCATAGTATTTAAGTTAATTCATTTTCTGTTGTTCGTCCTGACGACCTCACACCACATTTATGCTCTGTCCATTGTTTCATGGCCATGTTCACGCTGCTCCTTTTTTGTCCAAGCCAAGTAAGTTTTTGTTCCATGTTTATAATCTTTTTGTTTTTCATAGTTTATTCTCCGCCACTGTGCGTGCTTTTCATTTGTGCTTTTTGCTATAGTCTTTTGGTTTCATAGTTTATTATCCGCCACTGTGCGCGCTTTCATTTATCCCTTTTTTTTTATATATTAAATTGATATATTAAAACCCGCCATGTACCTTAATTCCCGTCTCGCCCGTGCCAACTTTCCGTTGCATCCTGGAAAAGCAAACACCCCGGACCAAGTCATGACAGAATATAACATAACTTGGCTTCTGAGAGCTTCAAAATGTAATGAATAAAATGCTAAAGTTGTTGATAAACAAGCAATTATTTTAATAATTAAATATGGTCATTTTAAATGAATTATTATGATAATTTAAAATTAATTATTTCAAATATGTTTATTTTAATGTATAATTCTATGGCTGGATGTAATAAGGAGTCAGAAAAAATACAAATAAAAATACAAATAATTTTGATGTTTTTAGCAAAATATAGTAAACATTTATTTAGTTGTTGTTTTTTTTAACTAATAAATATATTTATTTTTAGGTAAGATAAACATAATAATACAATTTATCTCTAGTCTGGATGATTTAGTTCTTGTCACCCTGTTGTCCTCCCGTCATGAAAAAAGGCTGTCCTCACTCAGGTCCGCATGGAGCTGGAGGGGGCGTGGCCTCCAGCTACGGCTGAAAATCGGGAGATTTTCGGGAGAATATTTGTCCCGGGAGGTTTTCGGGAGAGGCGCTGAATTTCGGGAGTCTCCCGGAAAATTCGGGAGGGTTGGCAAGTATGATTAAGGTTGTATATACATGATGTAAGTATAAATGTCATGTAGTAATGGGCACATTTATAATAACATTTAATATTACGTAATTTGATCATTTTAAGCATACGCGGCGCATTCACTTAAAAAACGCATCACAACGGGTTTTTTTTTTTATAACAATATATCACTGATTATTACTCACTGCAGACTTTCTGGGAGCCAACAAACATAATAAAAAATCACTTACTGTACAAGGCCTGCTGTTATTAGGACGCCGGCTGCTGGGATGTTCATATATTCCCATTTAGGTGAAGAATGACTCACGAAGAAAAGAGGGATGGAACCAAGCGTCTTTTCGTGTCGTTCTCGCCATTGCCAGGTCTAATTTGGCTGTCAAAGTGTACCAACTTGTTGGGAGTACATGCTCATCCTTTTACTATCCAAGTGAGAGGCATGATTTATGATCTAGAATAAAACATCCAGGGAGCACAGAAGCAAGAAAGCAGCTGACCACTTGATGATGCAAACGCACACGCTAGTGATCACGGCGCCACTATAAATAGTTTGTCTGCGTTAGTGCTTATAATAACAATATCACTAATATTTGGTTAATATTCAAGTCACAAAATGTAAACTGAGTATTTGTGGCGCTTTTTAAATAGTTATCTATTGGGTTTTATGGGCGGAATAGAGGAGCTCCAATTGGCTTTTATTTACGTATATTTACGAGTTAGAATGCATTAAAAACAATCCATCCGTCGTCAAGTATTTTATTATGATTGTGATTGATAGGCAAAATTAAAAAAAAAATCAAGATCAAATATTCCACAATGACATTTTTTGGGGGGAAATTTTTTTGTGTTATTGTCATAAAAACAGGTGTTTCAAATTTTCCAAACTTGAGGGGAGCCCTTAAGGTAAAAAAAAAAAATCAGTATACTGTATCGGTTTAAAAAAAAAATGAAAAAAATCAAAATGGCGACCACATGATTTGATTTTTCAGTGTGCGGCCCGGATTAGCGAATAAATGCATGACATAAGACTAAGGCTGAAACGACGCGTCGACGTAGTCGACGTCATCGGTTACGTAAATACGGCGACGCCGTTTTTGTGCGTCGACGCGTCGCATATTTACGTCACACTACCGTCATGGCGGAGCGCAAAGCAGACGATGCGAGCGGTGCGAGCGAGGGGGAAAAAGCACGCCAAAAGTCGTCAAAAGTGTGGGAGTATTTCAATAAACGGCCTAATAATGTTGTAGCGGCGAACAGCTGTCTCATCAGCTGACGCGCGAGCTCGCAACCGTGGCTGCTTAGCAACCAGCCAAACCCCACTTAATACAATTATATTTTATCTTAGAGCACATCTGCATCCCTATTCACCTAGGCAACCCCAGGAAATGTATATAATTCGGCATTATTTCGGCCAGTCGGCTTATAAAATCAGAGCCGATCAGTTTACGTTCACGCGCAGGTATAACGCGGCGCGCTCCCGTCTCATCTGCTGGTGCGCGAGCCCGGTAATTAGATTGCTGTGTCAAATCAAGGAGTACAAAAGACGCCAGCGCAGAGTGGAAAAAGGTTTAGTTCATTACAGATAACCAAGAGTTGTGCCAAAAGTGTACCAAAACCAATAGCTGAACGGACAGCCGGTAAGATTGCACTTTAGTTCTCTTTGTGGGTGTGGCGCACCTGTTGCGCTGGTGAGATGGGGGAGGGGGGTTTGTGTAACTGTTGTTTAGTAAGGAAGTGTTGATATTCTTTGCTTAGTTTGATAAATGTTGGAGCAGTTTGCTTCATCAGGAAGGTGAAGTCGCTCAACTTAAAGTGTTGGATTTAACTGTGTTGGATCATTGGCTGCTGGTGAGGGCATAGAAAAAGGGGCATTTTTCTACCAGTAGACAGCGTTTAAGATTGAGTGTTTCACTGCTAATTTAATAATATATTTATACTGAATATGGATTTTAAATATGTATCTAAATAGGCGGTTAATTGGTTAGGTATTTATGTATTTGCATATTGGGTTTTCTGCTGCATTTATCTATTGTGTTTCTGGGTTTAAATGTATTGTATATGTATCTTGGTGCATTTATGTTGAGACAATTTATTTAAAATCTGTTTTAACTTAAAGGGAAAAGATGTGTCCATTTTCTTGCACTTGTTTAATGGTTAAGAGTTTGATTGCCTAATTAATCATTGTAAATTATGGGATTGATAATTGATTGATTTTTTACAGCATGTTAATCTTGTGGTGTTTTGTCCTTAAAGGTTTTTCACCTACTAAAGAAGCTAAAGGCTACTAAAGATGCTAAAGGCTACTAAAGAAGCTAAATGCTACTAAAGGCTACTAAAGACAGCTAAAGAAACTAAAGTCTACTAAAGTCTACTAACACTGCTAAAGACTGCTAAAAAGACTAAAGAAGAAAAAAGAAGCTGTTTCTTCATTGGAAAAACTGTTGCAAACTAAAGGAAAATAAAAGGAAAAAGTAACTACGGTCTGGTCTTTTGAGTGAAATCCAGAAGCCACATTTAGCATTGGTACATCCCTTTAAGTGTGGGATAAGCACAGCGAAAAAAGCCAAACACTTGACAGTTGTTGTATGCACACTGTGTCGAGCGGAAATGGCCTATCATAGCAGCACAACGGCTATGAAGGAACATTTGAAAAGAAAACACCCGACAGCGTTCTTGCCATCACCATCAACTAGTCAATCGTCCGCGTGAGTATACGTTGTCAGCATTACACAAAAACATGAATGTGTCATTTGTATCTGCGTTGTAAATTCATAAACTAAAACACCGTTTCGTTCTGAGAGGCGCGTTTGGCGTGCCTGTTCAGTGTTTACAAAGACGCTAACGTTAATTAGTTGTGCAAATACCTTTTACAACATTAACAGTTACATATACTATGTACAAACCAACAATTAACTTTCACTTTAATCATACTATCATTGTTGTGTTATTAAGCAAAATAAGCAATAATTTTACTTTTGTTGAAATGTTTACACTGCTACAGAATATTTCCTTTTGCACTTTTTTGTATTGGATGTTTATCTTTATTTTTGTACATTTTAAAGCAAAATAAGCAATACTTTTACTTTTGAAATGCTTATACTATTGCAGAATATTAAGATTTGCACTGGATGTTTACTTTTATATTTGCACATTAAAAAGCAAATAAGCTACTTTTAATTTTGTTAAATGTTAAAAGTTTTAAATGTTTACATTGTTACAGAATATTTTGTCATGTTGTTGTCAATGTTGACTGAGTGGCCATACTTTTGTTTTGTAAATAAGTCATGCCTTTTGAAAAAACTGGCCTAAATTTATTTTTTCATCTTCATTTTAAATAAAAAAATAATCGGTAAAAGGAAAAATAATCTATAGATTAATCGAAAAAAATAATCTATAGATTAACCGATTAATCGGAAAAAAAAATAATCTATAGATTAATCGATAGAAAAATAATCGTTAGCTGCAGCCTTACTCTGAATTGATTTGTTTTTCGTACGATTTGGTGTTTTGGGGCTAACATAAACCGAGGTAAGACTAGGGTGACACCCACCTGTGCGCCACCACCTCCACGTCCTCCAGCTTCTCGGGAATCTCCATCTTGTTCAGCCACTGCTCCTTCTCGTCGATCCACAGCTCGCAGGCGTTGACCTCGCTGAACATGCGGTAGACGGCGAGGGCGTCGTGAAGCCACTGCTGACGCAGCACGCCCACCTCCACCACCTCCGTGTACAGCTGCTCCACCTCCACCATCCTCACCAGCACCTCCTAAACATGCACATGGTGAAGAGGATGGAGAAAATGGCAGCTTTTTGTTGTTGTTGTTGTTGTTGTTGCAGCCCACCTCTTGTTCACTGTACCACAGAGGCAGCGCCACCATGTGCTTGCGCAGCGCCACCACGTGCAACCGATGTTTGTCCACGTCCTCGCTGACCCCCCGGTGCTTCTTCAGGAGCGACTGGGTGGAGTACTCGTCGTGGCCGAAGTCCTCACTGGACACCAGGCGGTAGGCGTCCTGCAGCCAGACCACCAGGTCGTCTGTCTCTGTGGAGAACTGGAAAAAGTTGAGCGCCTCCTGCAGGTGGCCGAGACGCTGCGCCGCCTGGTCCTCCAGCGTGGTCCACTCGTCCTTCACATCCAGGATGCGATCCTGAATGCCTGCCGTGTCGATGCTCTTCTCGCTGAGGATTTGCCGTCCTCGCTGCATGGTGGTCTGCACAAATGAATGGAAGAACTGAACCAGACCTCCGCCAAGGCATCACAATTCTTTGTAGGTGGCGGTAATGCACATCAAAAACTTTTTTTCATCAGCTGGATTTGTTGTGTCACCAAATATTAGGATGGAATTTAGGCTCTAAAAAGAGACTCGTACAAAAATATTTGCTCTTTTTTTTTTTTTAAATAACTCTTGTTTATCAAGAAAACGATCACAGGTAGCAGTTACAAAACACTATTTGTATGTACCCGTATTTTCCGCACCATAAGGCGCCCTGGGTTATAAGCCGCGCCTTCAATGAACGGCATATTTCAAAACTTTGTCCACCTATAAGCCGCCCCGTGTTATAAGCCGCATCTAACTGCGCTAAAGGAATGTCAAAAAAACAGTCAAATAGGTCAGTCAAACTTTAATAATATATTAAAAACCAGCGTGATGTGGGCGCGCATGGAGTCGTATATCAACATGGACGGAGCTGCGTGAAAAAAGCCACCCGGCCTCTTCGCGTAAACTTAAACTTACCTTAACCACTCGCTCATCTTTTCTTCATCCATCCCTTCGAGTTAGCTTTTATGATGACGCCGGCTGGAAAGGTCTCTTTTGGCAAGGTCTTCCTTTTGAATATCACCATGGGTGGAAGTTTCTGGCCATTAGCATGGCAAGCTAGAACCACAGTGAAGGATGACTTCTCATTCCCTGTGGTGCGAATATTCACCGTACGTGCTCCCGTTGTATCCACAGTGCGGTTCACAGGAATATCAGTTGCTGTGAAATAGTAATCCGTGTGCGGATGGAGAGATTGCGTCTTTTCATGAACCGGATCCCTGTCGCTTAGTAGGAGCCATTTTGTGGTCTTTACAGATGTAAACACACAAAGGAAATGAAACGTACGGTAATATCCGCGCGCTTTTTCTCCTTCTACGCGGGCGGGTGGTTGCTTACAGTAGAAGACGAAGCGCTTCCTGTTCTATGGGGGCGGGTGCTTACCTTGGCGGTTGCTTGCGTAGAAGAAGAAGCGCTTCCTGTTCTACCGGGAAAAAAGATGGCGGCTGTTTACCGTAGTTACGAGACCGAAACTTTATGAAAATGAATCTTAATATTAATCCATATATAAAGCGCACCGGGTTATAAGGCGCACTGTCAGCTTTTGAGAAAATTTGTGGTTTTTAGGTGCGCCTTATAGTGCGGAAAATACGGTAATTCAAATTTAGACCATACTTGCCAACCCTCCCGGATTTTCCGGGAGACTCCCGAAATTCAGCGCCTCTCCCGAAAACCTCCCGGGACAAATTTTTCTCCCGAAATTCAGGCGGAGCTGGAAGCCACGCCCCCTCCAGCTCCATGTGGACCTGAGTGACGTCAGGTGCGCAACACCACGTAAATCGTTGGCCGACCAAAAAGTAACCCCAGTACGCTATAGCCAACATTCACCAGGAGATGGCAACAGACAAACATAGATAACTCTATTACATTAACCCCCTTTTAGAAATGTATAGAATTTACTCAAAATATAATAAACAACCCAACCAAAAAATGCAGCAGCTCAATTAAAAAACTGTACTTAAGCCACATTCTTTTTTTTTTTTTTTTTAGTACTGAACTCTTAACCCTCATTTGTAAAAGAATAACATGCTTATTATACAAACAGTATTTGTACACCTTTAACATAGATTTTTATACTGTCTTCAGAGATTCAGTTTTTTTTGGTGGTACTCGAAACCTTTCTGGGTACCTGCGAAAGGGTGTTCAGCATGGTTAGAAAAATAGTGACAGAGAATAGAACAAGGATGGACAATTCAACCCTTAACTCAACAATGAGTAGATGAGTGTTATGTGTGTGTATATGTGTAAATAAATGAACACTGAAATTCAAGTATTTATGTCATTTATTTATATATATTGCGCATATATATATTGCATATATATATATATATATATATATATATATATTGTATATGTATATATAATAAAATAAATATATATACAGCTAGAATTCACTGAAAGTCAAGTATTTCTTATATATGTATATGTATATATATATATATATATATATATATATATGAAATACTTGACTTGGTGAATTCTAGCTGTAAATATACTCCTCCCCTCTTAGCCCCACCCCGACCACGCCCCTCCACCCCCCGAAATCGGAGGTCTCAAGGTTGGCAAGTATGATTTAGACTTTCAATTACATATATTCTAAAACATGCATTTTAATTTCATTTGGCAGTCGGGTAGCGCACACATTAAGGCTTCGCGAGCCGTTTGCATGTAATTTGCAATTAAGCGGCTCGCATCTTTGAATCGATGGAGGGTCAAACGGGACAAAATTAAATAACTAACTAGTTAACTAACCATTTAAATGCGTCGTTGCTTACTTAAATAATTGGAATTAAATACATAAATGTTTTATCAAATGTGGCATTAGATTATTCAATGTAAAACCACATTGAAGTATTTCAATATTTAATCATTTAATTCATTATTAATTTCATTATGTATGATTTAAACATGAATTTTATGACTTAAATGATTATTTCACATTTTAATTATTTAATTATTTAATAAATATTACGTTTCATAATTACTTAAATGTGTCACTGATTACTTACAATTGGGATTAAATCCATAAATGTGTCATTAAATAATTGTGATTGGAATCAATACATAAATGTGTTACTGAACGTGTCATTAGTTTATTTAATGTAAAAGTATGTTTAACTATTTCAATATTCATTTATTAATTTATTTAATTATTGATTTAATTGTGTTATGGTTTTATTAATTATTTCATTATTTAATAAATAGTTAAATATTTAATTATTTCATGGCTTGGTTAATTATTTCACAATTCAAATAATTATTTCATTATTCATTTAGTTATTTCTTCTTTATTTAATAAATAAATAGTTACTTAAATACTTAAATGTGTCATTGATTACTTACAATCCGGGGTAAATACATAAATGTTTCATTAAATGGGTCATTAATTCATTATAATGAATCAAAGGCATAAATGTGTTATTGGATGTGTGATTAATTAAATCATTGTAATTGGAATAAATACAAAACAAGTGTGAATAAGTGTGTCCTGAACTTATTTAATGTATATTTAACTATTTCAATATTTAATTATTTTATAAAATTAATTGTTATTGATTTCATTGTGTTTTGATTTAATTAATTATTTCATGATTTTATTAATTATTTAAAAAACGTAAATAAGTATTTCATGATGCTGTATGGCTGTACTTTATGAATGCATTTTACCTGTAAAACTCAATGGGCAGATACGATACTTTGGTCTAAAAGTGCAGAAATAACTCCGACAACTAGAAAAGATTCCCCTACTTGAACTGCTACATGTTCTGGGTCAGCAGGTCTAAAATATCTACCGGCAACTATACAAGGAGTGTGTCCTCCGCGGCCGCCATGTTTTGAAAGACTTCCAGAGTTCCATGCTTTAGACCAATCATTGGACTTGATTCCTTGAAGCCCCCCCCACTGACTTGGATAAGTGAGTTTGACAGATAGAATAGATTGATGTTCATGAAATAATTAAACAAATCACTATCAAATAGCTAATTAAATGGTTAAATAATTTGTTTAATCATGAAATAATCAATTAAATCACAAAAACAATTAATTAAAGGATGAATTAAATATTGACATTTCTATTGAATGTCCACGCAGGGGGGCAGTACCTCTGGATTGGCAGACCGGGGTGGTGGTTCCTCTCTTTAAGAAGGGGAACCGGAGGGTGTGTTCTAACTATCATGGGATCACACTCCTCAGCCTTCCCGGTAAGGTCTATTCAGGTGTACTGGAGAGGAGGCTACGCCGGATAGTCGAACCTCGGATTCAGGAGGAACAGTGTGGTTTTCGTCCTGGTCGTGGAACTGTGGACCAGCTCTATACTCTGGGCAGGGTCCTTGAGGGTGCATGGGAGTTTGCCCAACCAGTCTACATGTGTTTTGTGGACTTGGAGAAGGCATTCGACCGTGTCCCTCGGGAAGTCCTGTGGGGAGTGCTCAGAGAGTATGGGGTTTCGGACTGTCTGATTGTGGCGGTGCGCTCCCTGTATGATCAGTGTCAGAGCTTGGTCCGCATTGCCGGCAGTAAGTCGGACACGTTTCCAGTGAGGGTTGGACTCCGCCAAGGCTGCCCTTTGTCACCCATTCTGTTCATAACTTTTATGGACAGAATTTCTAGGCGCAGTCAAGGCGTTGAGGGGATCTGGTTTGGTGGCTGCAGGATTAGGTCTCTGCTTTTTAAACATGATGTGGTCCTGATGGCTTCATCTGGCCAGGATCTTCAGCTCTCACTGGATTGGTTCGCAGCCGAGTGTGAAGCGACTGGGATGGGAATCAGCACCTCCAAGTCCGAGTCCATGGTTCTCGCCC
Organism: Nerophis lumbriciformis; assembly: GCF_033978685.3. NCBI lineage: Eukaryota > Metazoa > Chordata > Actinopteri > Syngnathiformes > Syngnathidae > Nerophis > Nerophis lumbriciformis. Next base: position 1,604,273 of record NC_084564.2, read on the forward strand.
GGAAAAGGGTGGAGTGCCATCTCCGGGTTGGGGAGGAGATCTTGCCCCAAGTGGAGGAGTTCAAGTACCTCGGAGTCTTGTTCACGAGTGGGGGAAGAGTGGATCGTGAGATCGACAGGCGGATCGGTGCGGCGTCTTCAGTAATGCGGACGCTGTATCGATCCGTTGTGGTGAAGAAGGAGCTGAGCCGGAAGGCAAAGCTCTCGATTTACCGGTCGATCTACGTTCCCATCCTCACCTATGGTCATGAGCTTTGGGTCATGACCGAAAGGACAAGATCACGGGTACAAGCGGCCGAAATGAGTTTCCTCCGCCGAGTGGCGGGGCTCTCCCTTAGAGATAGGGTGAGAAGCTCTGTCATTCGGGGGGAGCTCAAAGTAAAGCCGCTGCTCCTCCACATGGAGAGGAGCCAGATGAGGTGGTTCGGGCATCTGGTCAGGATGCCACCCGAACGCCTCCCTAGGAAGGTGTTTCGGGCACGTCCGACCGGTAGGAGGCCACGGGGAAGACCCAGGACACGCTGGGAAGACTATCTCTCCCGGCTGGCCTGGGAACGCCTCGGGATCCCCCGGGAGGAGCTGGACGAAGTGGCTGGGGAGAGGAAAGTCTGGGCTTCCCTGCTTAAGCTGCTGCCCCCGCGACCCGACCTCGGATAAGCGGAAGAAGATGGATGGATGGATGGATGGATGTACACACTAGAGATGCGCGGATAGGCAATTATTTCATCCGCAACCGCATCAGAAAGTCGTCAACCATCCGCCATCCACCCGATCTAACATTTAATCAGAACCGCACCCGCCCGTTGTTATATATCTAATATCGACGATGCAAGGCATTAGTGAGGTTACAAAGCTTTTGCCTGTTAAAGAAAGGAGACTGATCCAATGCAGTACAGACATTCGCGTGCCACGCTGTCACGGCCTAGACGCAATCCAGTGCGCAATCATATGGGAGCCGCGCTGAGCGCACCTCCAAGCGCGTCTCGCTGCCGGCGACGGCCGGTTATGGGCCCGACGCTCCAGCGCCATCCATTTTCAGGGCTAGTTGATTCGGCAGGTGGGTTGTTACACACTCCTTAGCGGGTTCCGACTTCCATGGCCACCGTCCTGCTGTCTATATCAACCAGGGTGAGCCCCACCCCTTTCGTGAGCGCACTGCGCGCGGAGTGACCCCTGTTACGCGCCCCCGGCAACAGGGGTGGCGGGCAGGTAAGCTGCGCGGGCGGAGCGCGCGGAGTGACCCCTGTTACGAGCCCCCGGCCACGGGGGTGGCGGGCAGGTAAGCTGCTTACCTGCTGCGCGTGACGCCGGCCACGGCAAAGGCGGACGAGGCGGGGTGTCGGTGCGGTGGGCGCGGTGGTGACCCTAGACGTGCGTCGGGCCCTTCTCGCGGATCGCCTCAGCTACGGCTCCCGGTGGGGCCCTCTCGGGGGAAGGGGCCTCGGTCCCGGACCCCGGCGAGGCGTCCCTTCTCCGCTCCGTAAAAGTGTCCATCTCTTTTTTTTCTTCTTCTTCTGTTGTGGCATATGCTGCAGGTGCCTGCTCGTTTTTCGTATGTGGGTAACAACATTTAACTATGTATATATATTTACCAATTGGTTTAACTGCCACCCGCCTGAATCTATTTAAAATCTAATTTTTTTTCATTTCAACCGCCCGATCCGCGGATAATCCGCGGTTGTGTCCGCAAACCGCGCATCTCTAGTACACACATTTAAAAATTGAATTTAAGATTCTTTATTTTTGACTCGCTTTGCGGTCACTTGAAAGAGCCGTTCAAAAGATGCGTTTCGTTCGCGAATGTCACTTCTGTACCAAAGCAAGCGGGCGGCAACAAGCACAAATACATTGTGAAGTGAAGTGAATTATATTTATACAGGTAAAAGCCAGTAAATTAGAATATTTTGAAAAACTTGATTTATTTCAGTAATTGCATTCAAAAGGTGTAACTTGTACATTATATTTATTCATTGCACACAGACTGATGCATTCAAATGTTTATTTCATTTAATTTTGATGATTTGAAGTGGCAACAAATGAAAATCCAAAATTCCGTGTGTCACAAAATTAGAATATTACTTAAGGCTAATACAAAAAAGGGATTTTTAGAAATGTTGGCCAACTGAAAAGTATGAAAATGAAAAATATGAGCATGTACAATACTCAATACTTGGTTGGAGCTCCTTTTGCCTCAATTACTGCGTTAATGCGGCGTGGCATGTAGTCGATGAGTTTCTGGCACTGCTCAGGTGTTATGAGAGCCCAGGTTGCTCTGATAGTGGCCTTCAACTCTTCTGCGTTTTTGGGTCTGGCATTCTGCATCTTCCTTTTCACAATACCCCACAGATTTTCTATGGGGCTAAGGTCAGGGGAGTTGGCGGGCCAATTTAGAACAGAAATACCATGGTCCGTAAACCAGGCACGGGTAGATTTTGCGCTGTGTGCAGGCGCCAAGTCCTGTTGGAACTTGAAATCTCCATCTCCATAGAGCAGGTCAGCAGCAAGAAGCATGAAGTGCTCTAAAACTTGCTGGTAGACGGCTGCGTTGACCCTGGATCTCAGGAAACAGAGTGGACCGACACCAGCAGATGACATGGCACCCCAAACCATCACTGATGGTGGAAACTTTACACTAGACTTCAGGCAACGTGGATCCTGTGCCTCTCCTGTCTTCCTCCAGACTCTGGGACCTCGATTTCCAAAGGAAATGCAAACCATGTCATCTGCTGGTGTCGGTCCACTCTGTTTCCTGAGATCCAGGGTCAACGCAGCCGTCTACCAGCAAGTTTTAGAGCACTTCATGCTTCCTGCTGCTGACCTGCTCTATGGAGATGGAGATTTCAAGTTCCAACAGGACTTGGCGCCTGCACACAGCGCAAAATCTACCCGTGCCTGGTTTACGGACCATGGTATTTCTGTTCTAAATTGGCCCGCCAACTCCCCTGACCTTAGCCCCATAGAAAATCTGTGGGGTATTGTGAAAAGGAAGATGCAGAATGCCAGACCCAAAAACGCAGAAGAGTTGAAGGCCACTATCAGAGCAACCTGGGCTCTCATAACACCTGAGCAGTGCCAGAAACTCATCGACTCCATGCCACGCCGCATTAACGCAGTAATTGAGGCAAAAGGAGCTCCAACCAAGTATTGAGTATTGTACATGCTCATATTTTTCATTTTCATACTTTTCAGTTGGCCAACATTTCTAAAAATCCCTTTTTTGTATTAGCCTTAAGTAATATTCTAATTTTGTGACACACGGAATTTTGGATTTTCATTTGTTGCCACTTCAAATCATCAAAATTCAATGAAATAAACATTTGAATGCATCAGTCTGTGTGCAATGAATAAATATAATGTACAAGTTACACCTTTTGAATGCAATTACTGAAATAAATCAAGTTTTTCAAAATATTCTAATTTACTGGCTTTTACCTGTATAGCGCTTTTTCTCAAGTGACTCAAAGCCCTTTACATAGTGAAACCCAATATCTAAGTTACATTTTTTTAAAGCAGTGTGGGTGGCACTGGGTAAAGTGTCTTGCCCAAGGACACAACGGCAGTGACTAGGATGGCGGAAGCGGGGATCGAACCTGGAACCCTCAAGTTCCTGGCACGGCCACTCTACCAACCGAGCTATACCGCCTCCGTTCCCTGATCCGCACCAAAATGGGACTCTTGGCTGACTGGATTCATGCCTGGCAGAGGTAATCAGGTCTTTCATGGACCAAACACAGACCTGCAGCAGGGAGCGATGAGCCAGCAGTTCTCCAGCCAGAGTCTTGTGCTTCTGGAGTAGCTTCAGCACGCTGCTCAGGTCCTTCCCGTAACCCTGCGCTCCCAGGATGGAGCTCTTCTCACGGATCCAGGCCTCCGACTCTTCCAGCTCCTTTTTAGGGCACACAGTTCAGTCATGGATTTGTCTTGCAGATGCTCCGTCTCTCACCTGGAAGAAGGCCCACAGCTGCCTGGACTCCTCCAGCTCGCCGCGCCTTTTGTCCGCCAGCTGTTTCAGCTCCTCCAGACAGGACGAGACATGGTTGACCCGGTTACGGATCACCTGCGGGTCACATGGTTGGTAGCCTAGGAAACAAGCAGACAGGAGTCGATCACCATCAGATTCAGTGCTTCTTTCAAAAACATGTCTTTGATGAACGCTTCGTGTGAGAGCAGGACTTTTCACACTGCCCATAGAATTTAACGACGTGAGGCTTTTATTTCCAAATATTTATGACTTTGGCTGAGAAACAAGAAGAACTAACACGGGGGTGAGCCGCACACTGAAAGATCAAAGCATGCAGGGGCCATTTTCATTTTTTTCATTTTCAAAACCAATTTAGATTTTTTTCTAACCTTTCGGGCTCCCGTCAAGTTTAGTCCTGGGGACCCGGAAGGGTCTCAGTCATATACAGGTAAAAGCCAGTAAATTAGAATATTTTGAAAAACTTGATTTATTTCAGTAATTGCATTCAAAAGGTGTAACTTGTACATTATATTTATTCATTGCACACAGACTGATGCATTCAAGTGTTTATTTCATTTAATTTTGATGATTTGAAGTGGCAACAAATGAAAATCCAAAATTCCGTGTGTCACAAAATTAGAATATTACTTAAGGCTAATACAAAAAAGGGATTTTTAGAAATGTTGGCCAACTGAAAAGTATGAAAATGAAAAATATGAGCATGTACAATACTCAATACTTGGTTGGAGCTCCTTTTGCCTCAATTACTGCGTTAATGCGGCGTGGCATGGAGTCGATGAGTTTCTGGCACTGCTCAGGTGTTATGAGAGCCCAGGTTGCTCTGATAGTGGCCTTCAACTCTTCTGCGTTTTTGGGTCTGGCATTCTGCATCTTCCTTTTCACAATACCCCACAGATTTTCTATGGGGCTAAGGTCAGGGGAGTTGGCGGGCCAATTTAGAACAGAAATACCATGGTCCGTAAACCAGGCACGGGTAGATTTTGCGCTGTGTGCAGGCGCCAAGTCCTGTTGGAACTTGAAATCTCCATCTCCATAGAGCAGGTCAGCAGCAGGAAGCATGAAGTGCTCTAAAACTTGCTGGTAGACGGCTGCGTTGACCCTGGATCTCAGGAAACAGAGTGGACCGACACCAGCAGATGACATGGCACCCCAAACCATCACTGATGGTGGAAACGTTACACTAGACTTCAGGCAACGTGGATCCTGTGCCTCTCCTGTCTTCCTCCAGACTCTGGGACCTCGATTTCCAAAGGAAATGCAAAATTTGCTTTCGTCAGAAAACATGACTTTGGACCACTCAGCAGCAGTCCAGCTCTTTTTTTCCTTAGCCCAGGTGAGACGCTTTGCGCGCTGTTTCTTGGTCAACAGGGGCTTGACACGAGGTATGCGGCAGTTGAAACCCATGTCTTTCAAGCGTCTCTTGGTGGTGGATCTTGAAGCACTGACTCCAACAGCTGTCCACTCCTTCTGAATCTCCCCCACATTTTTGAATGGGTTTTTTTTCACAATCTTGACCAGGGCGCGGTGATCCCTATCGCTTGTACACTTTTTCTGACCACAGTTTTTCCTTCCCTTTGCCTCTCCATTAATGTGTTTGGACACAGAGCTCTGAGAACAGCCAGCCTCTTCAGCAATAACCTTTTGTGTCTTTCCCTCCTTGTGCAATGTGTCGATGGTTGCCTTTTGGACAGCTGTCAAATCTGAAGTCTTCCCCATGTTTGTGTAGGCTTCAGAACTGGACTGAGAGACCATTTAAAACCCTTTGCAGGTGTTTTGAGTTAATCAGCTGATTAGTTTGTGGCACCAGGTGTCTTCAAAATGTAACCCTTACACAATATTCTAATTTTGTGACACACGGAATTTTGGATTTTCATTTGTTGCCACTTCAAATCATCAAAATTAAATGAAATAAACATTTGAATGCATCAGTCTGTGTGCAATGAATAAATATAATGTACAAGTTACACCTTTTGAATGCAATTACTGAAATAAATCAAGTTTTTCAAAATATTCTAATTTACTGGCTTTTACCTGTAAATGTGAAAAAAGGCGTACATTTAATATATTTTTCTCCTGCACCTTATTTTAGAAAGGTCACAACAAATAATAATCATCAATATCGACCCATACAGAACACTTATATTGTGATACAGTTTTCACCCATATCACCTAGTTCAGGGGTCGGCAACCCAAAATGTTGAAAGAGCCATATTGGACCAAAAATACAAAAAAAAATCTGTCTGGAGCCGCAAAAAATTAAAAGCCATATTACATACAGATAGTGTGTCATGAGATATAAATTGAATTAAGAGGACTTAAAGGAAACTAAATGAGCTCAAATATAGCTACAAATGAGGCATTATGATGCAATATGTACATATAGCTAGCCTAAATAGCTTGTTAGCATCGATTAGCTTGCAGTCATGCAGTGACCAAATATGTCTGATTAGCACTCCAACAAGTCAATAACATCAACAAAACTCACCTTTCATGCACAACCTTAAAAGTTTGGTGGACAAAATGAGACAGAAAAAGAAGTGGCATAAAACACGTCCTAGAAAGTTATACATGTGAACAAACTACGGTGAGTTCAAGGACCGCCAAAATTAGTAGGACAAAACGGCGCTCGCCAAATACTGGAATCAGTGAAGCATGTTTAATATAAACAGTGTGCTTTATAACAATTAGGGAGGTTTGTGTCATGTTTGTCCTCCTACAGAAACCATATTAAAACAAAAAATATATATTTTTCCCCTCATCTTTTTCCATTTTTCATACATTTCTGAAAAAGCTCCAGAGAGCCACTAGGGCGGCGCTAAAGAGCCGCATGCGGCTCTAGAGCCGCGGGTTGCCGACCCCTGACCTAGTTACAGTATATGATTATATCAATTCACTTTCTGGCCACTTTATACTGAATTTGTTGACTTGTTTTTTTCAAAACAAAACCAAATTATTTATCTAGATATGTTGTAGATATGCTAGCCCCACCTTTTAAAAAGTCAAACACCTAATGAAGATGTTTTACTTGTGTTGGTTTCAACCAAACACATTTTAGGGCATGTAAACCATACTTGCCAACCTTGAGACCTCCAATTTCGGGAGGTGGTGGGTGGGTGCGGGGGGCGTGGTTAAGAGGGGAGGAGTATATTTACAGCTAGAATTCACCAAGTCATATATATATATATATATATATATATATATATATATCCCCGCGACCCCGAAAGGAATAAGCGGTAGAAAATGTGTGTATATATATATATATATATATATATATATATATATATATATATATATATATATATATATATATATATATATATATATTAGAGATGCGCGGATAGGCAATTATTTCATCCGCAACCGCATCAGAAAGTTGTCAACCATCCGCCCGACCTAACATTTGATCAGAACCGCACCCGCCCGCATCCGCCCGTTGTTATATATCTAATATAGACGATGCAAGGCATTAGTGAGGTTATAAAGCTTTTGCCTGTTAAAGAAAGGAGACTGATCCAATGCAGCACAGACATTCGCGTGCCACGCTGTCACGACCCAGACGCACACCAGTGCGCAATCATATGGGAGCCGCACTGAGCGCACCTCCAAGCGCTATAACAACCAGGGTGAGCCCCACCCCTTTCGTGAGCGCACTGCGCGCGGAGTGACCCCTGTTACGCGCCCCCGGCAACAGGGGTGGCGGGCAGGTAAGCTGCGCGGGCGGAGCGCGCCGAGTGACCCCTGTTACAAGCCCCCGGCCACGGGGGTGGCGGGCAGGTAAGCTGCTTACCTGCTGCGTGTGACGCCGGCCGCGGCGAAGGCGGACGAGGCGGGGTGTCGGTGCGGTGGGCGCGGTGGTGACCCTGGACGTGTGTCGGGCCCTTCTCGCGGATCGCCTCAGCTACGGCTCCTGGTGGGGCCCTCTCGGGGGAAGGGGCCTTGGTCCCGGACCCTGGCGAGGCGTCCCTTCTCCGTTCCGTAAAAGTGTCCATCTCTTTTTTTTTTTTTCTTCTGTTGTGGCATATGCAGCAGGTGCCTGCTCGTTTTTCGTATGTGGGTAACAACATTTAACTATGTATATATATTTACCAATTGGTTTAACTGCCACCCGCCTGAATCTATTTAAAATCTAATTTTTTTTATTTTAACCGCCCGACCCGACCCGCGGATAAAATCTAATTTTTTTTAATTTCATCCGCCCGATCCGTGGATAATCCGCGAACTCCGCGGTTGTGCCCCCAAACCGCGCATCTCTAATATATATATATATATATATATATATATATATATATATATATATATATATATATATATATAAGAAATAATTGATTTTCAGTGAATTCTAGCTATATATATATATATATATATATATATATATATATATATATATATATATATATATATATATATATATATATAAAAGAAATACTTGAATTTCAGTGTTCATTTATTTACACATATACACACACATAACACTCATCTACTCATTGTTGAGTTAAGGGTTGAATTGTCCATCCTTGTTCTATTCTCTGTCACTATCTTTCTAACCATGCTGAACACCCTCTCTGATGATGCATTGCTGTGTGGCACGCACAAAAGTGCTTTCATCAAATGCACTAGATGGCAGTATTGTCCTGTTTAAGAGTGTCACAACATTGCTGTTTACGGCAGACGAACTGCTTTACTGTAGACGTTCTTTATATTGTGGGAAAGCGGACTCAGGTCCGCATGGAGCTGGAGGGGGCGTGGCCTCCAGCTCCGCCTGAATTTCGGGAGTCTCCCGAAAAATCTGGGAGGGTTGGCAAGTATGATGTAAACATACAAAGGGTCTGATTGACTAAGATCCAAATACCACGCGCTTTTCCCGCAGCCGTGTGTCAGTTTGCACGGTTACTAAATAAAATGCAAAATACAAAACAGTGACAGGTTTTGATAAATCACATTGCGCATGCTAAATAATTCTATTTGCATCTTCTCCTCCTAGTATTGTGGACGTTTTGATGATCAACATTTATTTTGCATTTTCGGGAAGACCGAGACGCAAAATGGATTGCAGGCCTTATTCTGCTCACTTGACAGATGCGATCAACTTTGCACACATTTAGTAGATAAGCTTAGCGTGTGCTATGAAGTTGGGACGTTTTAGTACACGCAAAACTTTAGTAAATCAGGCCCTAAGTGTGTGTGTGTGTGTATAAGGATCCCTTTAGGAGTCTTGGGTATGGGACCCAGAATTTGGTGCTATGCCCCTGAATATATCCACCATTCCCATTTAGCACGGAATGCTAATTAGCATTTAACTTGATTATATTTTCATTGTATTTGTACCCACTATGCTAATTAGCATTCAACTCGGTTATATTTCCAGTGTATTTGTGCCCTCTATGATCATTTTCATTCAACTCGGTTTAAGGCTGAAACGACGCGTCGACGTAGTCGACGTCATCGGTTACGTAAATACGTCGACGCCGTTTTTGTGCGTCGATGCGTCGCATATTTACGTCACACTACCGTCATGGTGGAGCGCAAAGCAGACGATGCGAGCGAGGGGAAAAAAGCACGCCAAAAGTCGTCAAAAGTGTGGGAGTATTTCAATAAATAGCCTAATAATGTTGTAGCGGTGAACAGCTGTCTCGTCAGCTGACACGCGAGCTCGCAACCGTGGCTGTTTAGCAACCAGCCAAACCCCACTTAATAAAATTATATTTTATCTTAGAGCACATCCGCATCCCTATTCACCTAGGCAACCCCAGGAAATGTATATAATTCGGCATTATTTCGGCCAGTCGGCTTATATGATCAGAGCCGATCAGTTTACATTCACGCGCAGGTATAACGCGGCGCGCTCCCGTCTCATCTGCTGGTGCGCGAGCCCGGTAATTAGACCGCTGTGTCAAATCAAGGAGTACAAAAGACGCCAGCGCAGAGTGGAAAAAGGTTTAGTTCATTACAGATAACCCAGAGTTGTGCCAAAAGTGTACCAAAACCAATAGCTGAACGGACAGCCGGTAAGATTGCACTTTAGTTGTCTTTGTGGGTGTGGCGCACCTGTTGCGCTGGTGAGATGGGGGGGGGGGGGGGGTTGTGTGCATGTAGCGTGCTTAGTCTGGAGGCTAAATACTAAGGCTGCAGCTAACGATTATTTTTCTATCGATTAATCTATAGATTATTTTTTTCGATTAATCGGTTAATCTATAGATTATTTTTTTCGATTAATCTATAGATTATTTTTCCTTTTACCGATTATTTTTTTTATTTAAAATGAAGATGAAAAATAAATGTAGGCCAGTTTTTTCAAAAAGCATGGCTTTTATTTACAAAAAAAAAAGTATGGCCACTCAGTCAACATTGACAACAACATGACAAAATATTCTGTAACAATGTAAACATTTAACAAAATTAAAAGTAGCTTATTTGCTTTTAATGTGCAAATATAAAAGTAAACATCCAGTGCAAATCTTAATATTCTGCAATAGTATAAGCATTTCAAAAGTAAAAGTATTGCTTATTTTGCTTTAAAATGTGCAAAAATAAAGATAAACATCCAATTCAAAAAAGTGCAAAACGGAAATATTCTGTAACAACAGTGTAAACATTTCAACACAAGTAAAAGTATTGCTTATTTGCTAAAATGTGCAAAAATAAAGATAAACATCCAATACAAAAAAGTGCAAAACGAAATATTCTGTAACAACAGTATAAACATTTAAACAAAAGTAAAACTTTTGCTTATTTTGCTTAATAACACAACAATGATAGTATGATTAAAGTGAAAGTTAATTGTTCGTTTGTACATAGTATACGTAATTGTTAATGTTGTAAAAGGTATTTGCACAACTAATTAACGTTAGCGTTAAAGAGGAGCGCGTCTTTGTAAACACTGAACAGGCACGCCAAACGCTCCTCTCAGAGCGAAACGGTGCTTTAGTTTATGAATTTACAACGCAGATACAAATGACACATTCATGTTTTTGTGTAATGATGACAACGTATACTCACGCGGATGATTGACTAGTTGATGGTGATGGCAAGAACGCTGCCGTTGTGCTGCTATGATAGGCCATTTCCGCTCAACACAGTGTGCATACAACAACATTATTAGCAGAGGTGGGTAGAGTAGCCAGAAATTGTACTCAAGTAAGAGTACTGTTACTTTAGAGATTTATTACTCAAGTAAAAGTAAGGAGTAGTCACCCAAATATTTACTTGAGTAAAAGTAAAAAGTATGTTGTGAAAAAACTACTCAAGTACTGAGTAACATACACACACATATCATATATATATATATATATATATATATATGTGTATATATATATATATATATATATATACACACACACACATATATATATATATATATATATATATATATATATATACATATATATATATATATATATACATACATTGATATATACAGTATATAATTTATATTTATTTATTTTGCCGTTTTTGTTTACATGTTAAAGGTGTTTTAATAATCATACATGCATGTTTAACATATAGATTCCTTTCTTTCATGAAGACAAGAATATAAGTTGGTGTATTACCTGATTCTGATGACTTGCATTGATTGTAATCAGACAGTAGTGATGATAACGTCCACGTTTTCAAATGGAGGAGAAAAAAAGTTCCTCCTTTCTGTCTAATACCACATGAAAGTGGTGGGTTTTTGGCATTTTATTTGTCCAGCTTCCATATTCGTTTTTATACACTTTACAAGAAATACATTGGCGGCAAACTCCGTAGCTTGCTAGCTTGTTTGCGCTGGCTTTCGGAGACTCTTATTTTGAAAGCGCAGGCGCGATGGAGCGGGACTTTTATTGTGAAGACAGGAACTGTGCAGTCAGTCTTTACGGTTGAAATAAAAAAAGGGTCTTTTTTCCTTCACACTTTTGATTGATTGATTGATTGGAACTTTTATTAGTAGATTGCACAGTACAGTACATATTCCGTACAATTGACCACTAAATGGTAACACCCGAAGTTAGCTCGGAGCCAGTCAGGTCATGTGACCCCTGGCTCTGTTTGATTGGTCCAACGTCACCAGTGACTGCATCTGATTGGTGGAACGAAGTGAAACGTCACCAGTAAGGCAGGCACTATGAAGGTCTGTCTGACAGACCAAAACAAACAAAGCGTGCATTAACAGATGGATAAAAATTAGTAGCGAGTAGCGAGCTGAATGTAGATAAAAGTAGCGGAGTAAAAGTAGCGTTTCTTCTTAGGCCGTTTATTGAAATACTCCCACACTTGTGACGACTTTTGGCGTGCTTTTTTCCCCTCGCTCGCACCGCTCGCATCGTCTGCTTTGCGCTCCGCCATGACGGTAGTGTGACGTAAATATGCGACGCGTCGACGAACAAAAACGTCCTCGACGTATTTACGTAACCGATGACGTCGACTATGTCGACGCGTCGTTTCAGCCCTACTAAATACACACGGTGTTTGTGTAACTGTTGTTTAGTGTTGATATTCTTTGCTTAGTTTGATAAATGTTGGAGCAGTTTGCTTCATCAGGAGGGTGAAGTCGCTCAACTTAAAGTGTTGGATTTAACTGTGTTGGATCATTGGCTGCTGGTGAGGGCATAGAAAAAGGGGCATTTTTCTACCAGTAGACGGCGTTTAAGATTGAGTGTTTCACTGCTAAATTAATAATATATTTATATTGAATATGGATTTTAAATATGTATCTAAATAGGTGGTTAATTGGTTAGGTATTTATGTATTTGCATATTGGGTTTTCTGTTGCACTTATCTATTGTGTTTCTGGTGTTAAATGTATTTTATATGTATCTTGCTGCATTTATGTTGAGACAATTTATTTAAAATCTGTTTTAACTTAAAGGGAAAAGATGTGTCCATTTTCTTGCACTTGTTTAATGGTTAAGAGTTTGATAGCCTAATTAATAGTTGTAAATTATGGGATTGATAATTGATTGATTTTTTACAGCATGTTAATCTTGTGGTGTTTTGTCCTTAAAGGTTTTTCACCTACTAAAGAAGCTAAAGGCTACTAAAGGCTACTAAAGGCTACTAAAGACAGCTAATGACAGCTAATGACAGCTAAAGTCTATTAACACTGCTAAAGACTGCTAAAAAGACTAAAGAAGAAAAAAGAAGCTGTTTCTTCGTTGGAAAAACTGTTGCAAACTAAAGGAAAATAAAAGGAAAAAGTAACTACGGTCTGGTCTTTTGAGTGAAATCCAGAAGCCACATTTAGCATTGGTACATCCCTTCAAGTGTGGGATAAGCACAGCGAAAAAAGCAAAACACTTGACAGTTGTTGTATGCACACTGTGTCGAGCGGAAATGGCCTATCATAGCAGCACAACGGCTATGAAGGAACATTTGAAAAGAAAACACCCGACAACGTTCTTGCCATCACCATCAACTAGTCAATCGTCCGCGTGAGTATACGTTGTCATCATTACACAAAATCATGAATGTGTCATTTGTATCTGCGTTGTAAATTCATAAACTAAAACACCGTTTCGCTCTGAGAGGCGCGTTTGGCGTGCCTGTTCAGTGTTTACAAAGACGCGCTCCTCTTTAACGCTAACGTTAATTAGTTGTGCAAATACCTTTTACAACATTAACAGTTACATATACTACGTACAAACCAACAATCAACTTTCACTTTAATCATACTATCATTGTTGTGTTATTAAGCAAAATAAGCAATACTTTTACTTTTGTTGAAATGTTTACACTGTTACAGAATATTTCGTTTTGCACTTTTTTGTATTGGATGTTTATCTTTATTTTTGTACATTTTAAAGCAAAATAAGCAATACTTTTACTTTTGAAATGCTTATACTATTGCAGAATATTAAGATTTGCACTGGATGTTTACTTTTATATTTGCACATTAAAAAGCAAATAAGCTACCGGTACTTTTAATTTTGTTAAATGTTAAAAGTTTTAAATGTTTACATTGTTACAGAATATTTTGTCATGTTGTTGTCAATGTTGACTGAGTGGCCATACTTTTTTTTTTGTAAATAAGTCATGCCTTTTGAAAAAACTGGCCTAAATTTATTTTTTCATCTTCATTTTAAATAAAAAAAATAATCGGTAAAAGGAAAAATAATCTATAGATTAATCGAAAAAAAATAGTCTATAGATTAACCGATTAATCGAAAAAAATAATCTATAGATTAATCGATAGAAAAATAATCGTTAGCTGCAGCCTTAACTCGGTTATATTTCCAGTGTATTTGTACCCTCTATGGTGGTGAATTTGAGCGCGGCGGCGTTGAGCGTCTCCACCCTCTCAGCCTGCACGCCAATGTCAGCTTCCTGCAGGCCGTGCTTCTGCAGCAGGTCGTCCACCTCCAGAAGATGCTTGCCAAAGTCCTTGGACAGCAGTTGAAACTGAAGATGGAAAGGATGGTGAGAAAGATCCCGAAAAATGCTCTGGTGTTGCCGCCGTCGGCTACCTGAGTGTCCTCCATCCAGTCGATCATGTAGACCATGTCCTGGAAGGTCTTCTGCAGCGCCAGGTTCTTCTCCAGCCGGGTCCGCCTGCCCGCCACCAGCTCCTTCAGCAGACTCCACTGTCCCAGGATGTTCTCCTTGCGGGCCGAGATGCGGCGGATGTCGTAGTAGCTCTCCACCTCCATCTCGGCGGCCAGCTCCACCACCACGCCGATGCGCTCTTCGTAGGAGGCGATGTCCGCCTCGATGGCTTCGTGCTTTTTCATGGCGGCTTCCACCGCCGGCAGGTCGTAGCCAAAATTGTCCTTGCGAGCAGAGAGCGCATCTTTAGCATGGCTAAGTTCCCCCCGGTTGCCCCTGGTTTCACGGTACCTGCGACACCAGCCTCTGGTTCTCGTTGAGCCAGGCCTGCCTCATGGTGGTCTTGTGGTCGAAGCGCTGAGCCAGCAGCTCCATTTTCTCCTGGCGAATCAGCTCCTTGCGCAGGGCCACGCCCCTCTCATGCTCCGCCTTCTCCAGACGCTCCCACGCCTTGTTGATGTCGGAGATTAGTTTCCCCTCGTGAGGCACGTAGGCTTTCTGGTTGTTGGCTCGTAGTTTGCTTTGTATGGTGAACAGAAGCACCTCCAGGTTCCCTTTTTCCTGAAACCTGGGAACAGAACAATGGCTGACGTTACCTCGACGCAATCCGCACCATTTCTGCCGAGTGGCGGTCTCACTTGATGGGCTTCTCGATGGTGCAGTAGGTGGTGAAGGCTTGAAGCTGCTGCTGAACTCCCGTCAGCGAGTTGGCAAACTTCTGGTTGCTGATGACGGCGATGGTCTTCTCGATCCAGTCCAGCAGGTCAGACGCCAGCGCCTCGTAGCGGCCCACCAGATTCTCCGCCTCGATGCAGTTGTCCAGCACCTGAAGTGCACGCGTAGGCCATCACAACCAAAAAATAAACTACAGTGGAACCTCGATTTACAAACCCGTCCATTTGCGAGCTTTTCGGTTTACGAACTTCTGTGCGAACCATGTCCATGTACCGTATTTTCCGCACTATTAGCCGCACCTAAAAACCACAAATTTACTCAAAAGCTGACAGTGCGGCTTATAACCCGGTGCGCTTTATATATGGATTAATATTAAGATTCATTTTCATAAAGTTTCGGTCTCGCAACTACGGTAAACAGCCGCCATCTTTTTTCCCCGTAGAAGAGGAAGTGCTTCTTCTTCTACGCAAGCAACCGCCAAGGTAAGCACCCGCCCCCATAGAAGAGGAAGCGCTTCTTCTTCTACTGTAAGCAACCACCCGCCCCCGTAGAAGAAGAAGAAGCGCGCGGATATTACGTTTCATTTCCTTTGTGTGTTTACATCTGTAAAGACCACAAAATGGCTCCTACTAAGCGACAGGTTTCCGGTTCATGAAAAGACGCAATCTCTCCATCCGCACACGGACTACTATTTCACAGCAACTGCCTAAAGACTTTCAAGAAAAGCTGGCTACTTTCCGTGCATATTGTAAAAACAAGATAGCTGAAAAAAAGATCCGGCCAGAGAACATTATCAACATGGACGAGGTTCCACTGACTTTTGATATTCCTGTGAACCGCACTGTGGATACAACGGGAGCACGTACGGTGAATATTCGCACCACAGGGAATGAGAAGTCATCCTTCACTGTGGTTCTAGCTTGCCATGCTAATGGCCAGAAACTTCCACCCATGGTGATATTCAAAAGGAAGACCTTGCCAAAAGAGACCTTTCCAGCCGGCGTCATCATAAAAGCTAACTCGAAGGGATGGATGGATGAAGAAAAGATGAGCGAGTGGTTAAGGTAAGTTTACGCGAAGAGGCCGGGTGGCTTTTTTCACGCAGCTCCGTCCATGTTGATATACGACTCCATGCGCGCCCACATCACGCTGGTTTTTAATATATTATTAAAGTTTGACTGACCTATCTGACTGTTTTTTTGACATTCCTCTAGCGCAGTTAGTTGCGGCTTATAACACGGGGCGGCTTATAGGTGGACAAAGTTTTGAAATATGCCGTTCATTGAAGGCGCGGCTTATAACCCAGGGCGGCTTATGGTGCGGAAAATACGGTAACTTTGTGTCCCACTGGCAGCTATTTTGTGCCTGCTCATATTGAAGAGATTGAGGAAGCCGGCTTGGTATCACAGCACGTTTTTAATTGTGATGAGAACTAGGGCTGGGCGATAAAACGATAACAATATATATCGCGATAGACATGTGATCGATATCAATAGAAAATGGTGTCGATAGAACGTTCGATAATTTCACTGAGTTCTGTTAGAAAAAAATAGGAAGAAAGGCCGAGCCGGAACCGCACGGCATTCTGGGGTGTAGGCAGAGGAAGGGCTTTGGCCTCTCGACCTATCACAGTCGAGCCTGAACCACAAGGCATTCTGGGAAATTCTAACCCAAGAAAAAAAAAAAGAAACAACGGCTAGCTGACGACGAGAAGTGAAACGAAACGGGAATATGAGTGCGGCAGCACGAGAGGAAATTGTAAATAAAAAAGGAAACGTCACGTCACCAGTTTGGCAGTATTTTGGATTTTTTAAGTCCGATACGAATCCGTGGAGAAGGAGATACTGTTAGCAAAGCACTTTGCGACAACCTCCGACATGTGGTCAAGCCGTTCATGCGAGCCATACCTAAGCTTGACAATTCCTTTCATCGACAATGACTGGGTTCTGAAAACACCATGCCTGGAAACTGCGTATTTCCCCGAAGACCACACCGGCGGGGAGATAATAGCAGAAGGCTTGAAGGAGGCACTGTTGTCCTGGAGTCTGGCTGAGGAAACAATGGTGTGCATCACCACAGACAGCGGGGCAAATATAGTGAAGGCAACTTCATAAACAAGTGAACACGGCTGCTTGCTTAATGTGACTGTTATTTATTTGCATATATTGTTACCAATATGGCTTTAAAGCCTGAGTTGTACACTACTAATTTCTTAATTACAATACTTTGCACATTTTGTTGGATTAAGCATTTATTTAATGTCAATATTTGCACATCGACCAGTATTTTCATTTATTTGACTGTTTTTCATAATGCTGACCTCGTTCTAAAGGTTAAAGGTTATATTTAAAATAAAAGTATTTAAATTCAGCCTTTTTTCTCCTGGTCTTTATTTAGAATATACAGGTAAAAGCCAGTAAATTAGAATATTTTGAAAAACTTGATTTATTTCAGTAATTGCATTCAAAAGGTGTAACTTGTACATTATATTTATTCATTGCACACAGACTGATGCATTCAAATGTTTATTTCATTTAATTTTGATGATTTGAAGTGGCAACAAATGAAAATCCAAAATTCCGTGTGTCACAAAATTAGAATATTACTTAAGGCTAATACAAAAAAGGGATTTTTAGAAATGTTGGCCAACTGAAAAGTATGAAAATGAAAAATATGAGCATGTACAATACTCAATACTTGGTTGGAGCTCCTTTTGCCTCAATTACTGCGTTAATGCGGCGTGGCATGGAGTCGATGAGTTTCTGGCACTGCTCAGGTGTTATGAGAGCCCAGGTTGCTCTGATAGTGGCCTTCAACTCTTCTGCGTTTTTGGGTCTGGCATTCTGCATCTTCCTTTTCACAATACCCCACAGACTTTCTATGGGGCTAAGGTCAGGGGAGTTGGCGGGCCAATTTAGAACAGAAATACCATGGTCCGTAAACCAGGCACGGGTAGATTTTGCGCTGTGTGCAGGCGCCAAGTCCTGTTGGAACTTGAAATCTCCATCTCCATAGAGCAGGTCAGCAGCAGGAAGCATGAAGTGCTCTAAAACTTGCTGGTAGACGGCTGCGTTGACCCTGGATCTCAGGAAACAGAGTGGACCGACACCAGCAGATGACATGGCACCCCAAACCATCACCCAACCATGCAAATTTTGCATTTCCTTTGGAAATCGAGGTCCCAGAGTCTGGAGGAAGACAGGAGAGGCACAGGATCCACGTTGCCTGAAGTCTAGTGTAAAGTTTCCACCATCAGTGATGGTTTGGGGTGTCATGTCATCTGCTGGTGTCGGTCCACTCTGTTTCCTGAGATCCAGGGCCAACGCAGCCGTCTACCAGCAAGTTTTAGAGCACTTCATGCTTCCTGCTGCTGACCTGCTCTATGGAGATGGAGATTTCAAGTTCCAACAGGACTTGGCGCCTGCACACAGCGCAAAATCTACCCGTGCCTGAGTATTAGCCTTAAGTAATATTCTAATTTTGTGACACACGGAATTTTGGATTTTCATTTGTTGCCACTTCAAATCATCAAAATTAAATGAAATAAACATTTGAATGCATCAGTCTGTGTGCAATGAATAAATATAATGTACAAGTTATACCTTTTGAATGCAATTACTGAAATAAATCAAGTTTTTCAAAATATTCTAATTTACTGGCTTTTACCTGTATATATATTTTTTTTATCAATAATTATCGATATCGACCGATATGAAACACTTATATCGTGATACATTTTTTAGTCATATCGCCCAGCCTTAATGAGAACGGACTTTTCCAGAAAAATGTGCTAAAGTGGACTTATTTCACACGGGAAGAGAAGATTACCTCTCGTTCAAGCATGCACACACACACACACACACACACACACACACACACACACACACACACACACACACACACACACACACACACACACACACACACACACACACACACACACACACACACGGCCTCTCCCCTTTCCCTTCTCTCCCTCTGTCTGTTCATTTTCTCTCCTCTCGTGAGCCGCTCCTCCTTTGCTGATGTTAATCAGAATCAGCTTTAAGTACTGTAAGTGGATTTTCCTTTTTTTTAAAATGTTTATTATTGTAGTAATTTGGTTATTAAAGTGAAGGATTTTTGTGATTTCTGATCTTTTGTGAGGGCACAAAAGTTGGCATAGCAGCGCATGCAGCACATTTTTAGCCTGTCGTCGTTGTTTTGGCTTGTTAATAAAAAGATAACACTTTATATTGTGTTCAAAGTGTACAAACCTTCACTAAAATATGGACTTTTGTCGAGGCTGGAACCCATTATTCATTTTTACATTGTTTCTTATGGAGAAATTTGCTTCACTATACAACATACTTGCCAACCCTCCCGATTTTTCCGGGAGACTCCCGAAATTCAGCGCCTCTCCCGAAAACATCCCGGGACAAATATTCTCCCGAAAATCTCCCGATTTTTCAGCCGGAGCTGGAGGCCACGCCCCCTCCAGCTCCATGCGGACCTGAGTGAGGACAGCCTTTTTTCATGACGGGAGGACAACAGGGTGACAAGAACTAAATTATCCAGACTAGAGATAAATTGTATTATTATGTTTATCTTACCTAAAAATAAATGGATATTTATTAATTTAAAAAAAAAAAAAAAAACTAAATACATTTTTACTATGTTTTGCTAAAAACATCAAAATTAATTGTATTTTTATTTTATTTTTTTTCTGACTCCTTATTACATCCAGCCATAGAATTTTACATTAAAATAAACATATTTGAAATAATTAATTTTAAATTATCATAATAAGTCATTTAAAATGACCATATTTAATTATTAAAAGAATTGCTTGTTTATCAACAACTTTAGCATTTTATTCACTACATTTTGAAGCTCTCAGAAGCCAAGTTATGTTATATTCCTTAAGATTTATTTATGCAAGTTTGAAGTATCAATTATCCAAACACAGTTTTGTTTGCATATTTTCAGGATGTAGATATCTATGTATGTATACAGGTAAAAGCCAGTAAATTAGAATATTTTTAAAAACTTGATTTATTTCAGTAATTGCATTCAAAAGGTGTAACTTGTACATTATATTTATTCATTGCACACAGACTGATGCATTCAAATGTTTATTTCATTTCATTTTGATGATTTGAAGTGGCAACAAATGAAAATCCAAAATTCCGTGTGTCACAAAATTAGAATATTACTTAAGGCTAATACAAAAAAGGGATTTTTAGAAATGTTGGCCAACTGAAAAGTATGAAAATGAAAAATATGAGCATGTACAATACTCAATACTTGGTTGGAGCTCCTTTTGCCTCAATTACTGCGTTAATGCGGCGCGGCATGGAGTCGATGAGTTTCTGGCACTGCTCAGGTGTTATGAGAGCCCAGGTTGCTCTGATAGTGGCCTTCAACTCTTCTGCGTTTTTGGGTCTGGCATTCTGCATCTTCCTTTTCACAATACCCCACAGATTTTCTATGGGGCTAAGGTCAGGGGAGTTGGCGGGCCAATTTAGAACAGAAATACCATGGTCCGTAAACCAGGCACGGGTAGATTTTGCGCTGTGTGCAGGCGCCAAGTCCTGTTGGAACTTGAAATCTCCATCTCCATAGAGCAGGTCAGCAGCAGGAAGCATGAAGTGCTCTAAAACTTGCTGGTAGACGGCTGCGTTGACCCTGGATCTCAGGAAACAGAGTGGACCGACACCAGCAGATGACATGGCACCCCAAACCATCACTGATGGTGGAAACTTTACACTAGACTTCAGGCAACGTGGATCCTGTGCCTCTCCTGTCTTCCTCCGGACTCTGGGACCTCGATTTCCAAAGGAAATGCAAAATTTGCATGGTTGGGTGATGGTTTGGGGTGCCATGTCATCTGCTGGTGTCGGTCCACTCTGTTTCCTGAGATCCAGGGTCAACGCAGCCGTCTACCAGCAAGTTTTAGAGCACTTCATGCTTCCTGCTGCTGACCTGCTCTATGGAGATGGAGATTTCAAGTTCCAACAGGACTTGGCGCCTGCACACAGCGCAAAATCTACCCGTGCCTGGTTTACGGACCATGGTATTTCTGTTCTAAATTGGCCCGCCAACTCCCCTGACCTTAGCCCCATAGAAAATCTGTGGGGTATTGTGAAAAGGAAGATGCAGAATGCCAGACCCAAAAACGCAGAAGAGTTGAAGGCCACTATCAGAGCAACCTGGGCTCTCATAACACCTGAGCAGTGCCAGAAACTCATCGACTCCATGCCACGCCGCATTAACGCAGTAATTGAGGCAAAAGGAGCTCCAACCAAGTATTGAGTATTGTACATGCTCATATTTTTCATTTTCATACTTTTCAGTTGGCCAACATTTCTAAAAATCCCTTTTTTGTATTAGCCTTAAGTAATATTCTAATTTTGTGACACACGGAATTTTGGATTTTCATTTGTTGCCACTTCAAATCATCAAAATTAAATGAAATAAACATTTGAATGCATCAGTCTGTGTGCAATGAATAAATATAATGTACAAGTTACACCTTTTGAATGCAATTACTGAAATAAATCAAGTTTTTCAAAATATTCTAATTTACTGGCTTTTACCTGTATATATATACATATATGTATGAAATACTTGACTTGGTGAATTCTAGCTGTCAATATACTCCTCCCCTCTTAACCACGCCCCGCCCCACCCCCGACCACGCCCCCACCCCCCACCTCCCGAAATCGGAGGTCTCAAGGTTGGCAAGTATGCTATACAAGGTACTGTTGATACTTTTCTAAATAAAGGGGACCACAAAAAATGTCAATGTCATTTTACCAGAAAATGACACATTAAACAAACATTTCTTATTGCAATCAAAGAAGAATTGTGGCATTAAATAAGAAAGTAAACATACAAAACAGCTTATCATTTAGGTAGTAAGTAAGCAAACAAAGGCTCCTAATTTGCCTGCTGACATATGCAGTATCATATTGTGTCATTTCTCATTCTATTATTTTGTCAAAATTATGAGGGACAAGTAGTAGAAAATGGATTACTAATCTAAATGTAAATGTCACGTTGTTTCTGCTTGCAAGTGCTATGTATGCGTGTGTTCACTAACATGCGCAAGGGTCATATAGCAGCAATGTCACCGTGCCACGCCTCAGGTTGATAAAAAAACAAAAGTACCGGTATTTTCCAATGGCAGTATAGTACCTGTTTTCAGTTCCTGTATACTGTACACCCCTAGTAGCAATGGTTGTAAAAGATGAGTATTTTTGTGATTTCTGATCAAATGTGAGGGCACCAAAGGGACTTATGTGTGTGTGTGTGCGTTGGCAGAGCAGCGCGTACAGCACAGTTTAGCTTGTCGTTGTTGTTTTGGCTTGTTAATAAAGAGATAGTTATTTAACCACCTCCTTGTTATGTTTCTTCGACACACAGTACTGTTTAGCACTTTATATTGTGTTCAAAGTGTACAAACCTTCACTAAAAGATGGACTTTGTCCAGGCTTGAACCTATTATTCATATTTACATTGTTTCTTGTGCTTCAATATACAAACTTTTCTGATTACGAACCCTGTTCAAGAACCAATTAAGCTCGTAAATGGAGGCTCCACTGTTTTCTACCTTGCCAACCCGTTTGCCCTCCACAATAAGAGCCTTCATCTTGGAGAAGTAGTGGTAGTAGGAGACAACGTAGGTGATGATGGACTTTTCATCTGGGTTCTCCGTGTTCACATCTGAGACAGAAAGAAGAAATGCTGTTTTTGAATATCACATACCTGCCAACTTTTGAAATCAGAAAAACCTAGTAGCCAGGGTCCAGGGGCCGCAGGCCCCGGTAGGTCCAGGACAAAGTCCTGGTGGGGGGTTCAGGTTCGCCCCCCCGACGCAAAATGATTATTAGCATTCAGACAGGTTAAAATGTTGCTAAAACCATCACTTTTCTATCAGTCACAGTGACTTTTCAAAACAAAAATATTCCAGCAAAAATCATATGGGTTGATTGACATGTTTATTCTGTAAGCTAACTTCAATAGTTTGAAATTATTTTGACAGTTAATGCCAGTTATCCTGTCAACCTTTCACAAGACTTCAATTTGTTAATTGAAAGTATAAACACTTTTTACAGTAAACAAATGGTAAAACAGTACTAAACAATTCCATTAAAAAAAAAAATTGGTGTCATTATTAACTTTCCGTCCAAGCTTGTATAATCTACTGCCTTGTTCAATTGTAAAAAATATTCTGTGCCTAAAATTCACATTTCTATCACAATTATCATACTGTAAACATGGTAAGCTAACTTCATTAAAATTAATAGTCCTGTCAATAGCATGGAATTACAATTCAAATGTAGTTTTTTTGTAAGCCTTTCAAAAGAATTCAAAATATGAAAAATTAATGACAATTAATTGAAGCCATCAGACACTTGAAAAGTGGCACATCACATCTCTAATGTAATCATTTGAACTTTTCAACAGAAATAGCACTGCAAAAATATTAAGGACATACTTCTGTATTTTGGTAGTTATGCTGTCAACATTTAACAAGATTTCTTCAACTTGGACTTGAAAGCATAAATAGTATAAACACTTTTAACAGTATAACAGTACTAAACAATTCCAATAGATAACATTGGTGTCATTACCTTTTTGTTTGCTCAATTATTGCCTCCGTAAATAAAACTTGGGCATTTATCACATCCAAAGAATCTGTTTGGGCGACGAAAAACGTTGAAAGTTTTCCACTTGTATCGCTAGCAACGGCATTAGACCTGTGTTTTTTTGTCCCAACGTGGTCTTTTACATGGCTAATTCCTCCGTGTCCGATCGAAAAATCTTGTCTGCACAAGGTGCAATTCGCGTAGTTTTCACCCTTTTTGGAACGGATAATTATTCCCGGATAGGCTTTTGAATATTCTTCACGGAATGACTGCAGTTTTCTTTTCGGTTTAAGACTCGTTTGCGATTTTTCTCCGGCTGATTCCATGATCGTTCGCTCGTTTGGAAACTCGTGCTTGGCAGCGGTGCTATAAATAGCCTCGCGCATGGCATTCGGAATGGCTCGATAGGAAGTTACGGGAAGCAGTGTCGATTGTCATTGTTGTTACGCGATTTCGTGAATAAAACTTAAAAAAATATTTTTTTTTTTAATTAATGAAAAACCGTATTTTTTATCACTGCAACCGTAACCCGGAATAGGTTGATGAAAACCGTACTAATTACGGGAAAACCGGAGTAGTTGGCAGGTATGATATCATAATATATTTATGCTGAGACTGCACACATTTAGAATAGCTGTTTCTAATTTGGGCCATTTTAGCCAATTGACACCATTTGCATGAAAAAATAACTATGGTTGCCATTATATATAATCTTTTAAACCCTTTATAATTGTTTTTACTAGGGATGTCCGATAATGGCTTTTTGCCGATATCCGATATTGTCCAACTCTTTAATTACCGATACCGATATCAACCGATATATACAGTCGTGGAATGAACACATTATTATGCCTAATTTGGACAACCAGGTATGGTGAAAATAAGGTACTTTTTAAATTAATAAAATAAAATAAGATAAATAAATTAAAAACATTTTCTTGAATAAAAAAGAAAGTAAAACAATATAAAAACAGTTACATAGAAACTAGTAATGAATGAAAATGAGTAAAATTAACTGTTAAAGGTTAGTACTATTAGTGGATCAGTAATGTGTGCTTACGGACTGTATCCCTTGCAGACTGTATTGATATATATTGATATATAATGTAGGAACCACAATATTAATAACAGAAAGAAACAACCCTTTTGTGTGAATGAGTGTAAATGGGGGAGGGAGGTTTTTTTGGGTTGGTGCACTAATTGTAAGTGTATCTTGTGTTTTTTATCTTGATTTAATTATAAAAAAAAAAAATGATACCGGTAATTTCCGATATTACATTTTAACGCATTTATCGGCCGATAAAAACGGCAATGAAAATCGTAGGGAGGAAAGAATATGAGCCTATACAGAGCATCTATGAGCAGGCAGTTAGGAAAAAAGCTAAGAAAATTATTTCCAACTCACAACACCCACTCTTTCCTGAATATGGAACCCTGCCATCAGGGAGAAGACTCCGGGTCCCACTATGCAAATCTAACCGCCTTAAATTATCATTTGTCCCAGCCTCCATTAAGCTGACCAACAATGTGCAATAGAATTTTAATACATAGGTTAGCACTTTTTTAGCACATAGCACTTTAGAACTAAGCACTTTAGCACACAGCACTTTATCCATGAGCTCTAGTGCAATGCACATTGGTACTTTATCTTTATCTCCATACTGTAGATTTTATGCCTACATCAAAGTGCCACCTATGTCTATCAAGCTCCATGTTCTGATGTTTAAATGTTAGTTGTCTGGTTGTGGTTGTGTCTGTGCTTGTGTTTTTGTTCTGTTGTTTTTGCGTATGTTAAGAAAGCAATGATGTACTGTGCCCAAGACAAATTTCCCCGCGGGGACAATAAAGTTGAACCTTGAACCTTGATTATCGGCCGATACATAATTTACTCTTGGGAGGTACAGTGTAGGACCATAGGAAACACTGTCCTGTGTTTAGTACCAACATTCTATTAGCATAAATGCCACGTGGCTATATTTCCTATATTTGCTAATTCGATGCTAAAAACTCCCTCCTTTTACTCAAATTATCAAATCAAATCAACTTTATTTATACAGCACATTTAAAATTTACCACAGGGGTAGCCAAAGTGCTGTACAATGGGCAGGTTAAAAGATAATACGAGTACCGAGCAAACACAACACAACACAAACAGAACATGATAAAAAATAAATAAATAAAATAGAATAAATAAAAACATAAAAACAGGTTCACAGCAGGTGTATTATGGGGCGCCATTGCAGGATGGATATCACTCAGTGTTAAAAGCCATGGAATAAAAGTATGTTTTTAAGAGAGATTTAAAAACAGGAAGAGAGGAGGCTTGTCTAACACTCAGAGGTAGGTCGTTCCAGAGCTTGGAAGCAGCAACGGCGAAAGCTCTGTCACCTCTAAGCTTCAGCCTTGTGTCAGGGACCGTCAACAGCAGCTGATCGGCTGATCTTAGGGATCGGGTGGGGCAGTAAGGCTGAAGGAGGTCGGAGAGATAGGTTGGCGCGAGGTTGTTTAGACATTTAAAAACAAATAAAAGGAGTTTAAAATTGATTCGATAACGCACAGGGAGCCAGTGAAGGGACGCTAATATAGGGGTGATACTGCATTGCAGTAGTCAAGACGAGTCGAGATAAAGGCGTGGATTAATTTCTCGAGATCATGTCCTGATAGAAGCGGTTTCACTTTCGCTAAATTAGTCATCTTCCACTTCGCAACCTTGTGGAAAAATAATATAAGTACATATTTTGAATAGTTCGACATGTGTAAGATCAGATTTAGAGTTGAAAAAAAGACTCACTTCAAACACTTAGTCCAGCGTTTCTCAGAATGTGGGGCACGCCCCACTGGTGGGGAATAGTGACATGATAGGTGGGGCGCGAGGAACGGGAGGAAATTTCACTTTAAAATTTTTTTTTTATTATTATATTCTTAGATATTTTTTTTACTATGCTTTCATTTTCTATACACACTGTAAATCACTTTGTGATCCTGTCTGTGAAATCCGCTATATAAATAAATGGAAATTACCGGTACTTATTTTTACTGTAGGCTTTATATTTCTCGGTAGGAGCGAAAGTTTGACAGACATAGCAACAGTAACTAGTGGGGGCGGGGCTAAGCGGAACAAACTTTCGCGCGGATGGGTAGCAGGCTAATGTGTGGACCACAATTACACAAATATATACATTTGTGACTCGCACCTCAAAGGTCGTCGAGCCAGAGCCAGCGCCTGCAGAGAAACAAAAATGTGACGGGCACACACTGTGTCATTCACCGGGAAGCACTCGCGTCAAGGCAGCTCAGCCCCGAACTCAATGAGGTTTTAACAGATGTTGTGAGCGCGGTAAATTTGATCAAAACACAACCACTGAAAGCGCGACTGTTCTCTGCACTGTGTGAGGAAATGGGAGCTGATCATACAGCCGTGCTGTTTCACAGTGAAGCAAGGTGGCTCTCCTGGGGGAAAGTGCTGTCACTTGCCCTGTCTTGCCAAATGCATAGCTCCTCCTTTTTTTTGTGCAAAGATTGCCAAGTGGCACTTTTATTTTATTTATTATTGAACTTGATGCAAGTTATTTATTATTGAACTTGATGCAAGTTATAACACTTTTTTATTTATTTATTATTGAACTTGATGCAAGTTATAACACTTTTGTTTTATTTACTATTGAACTTGATGCAAGTTATAAGCCTTTTTTTGATTTATTATTGAACTTGATGCAAGTTATAACACTTTTGTTTTATTTATTATTGAACTTGATGCAAGTTATTTGATTTATTAATGAACTTGATGCATGTTATAACACTTTTTTTGATTTATTATTGAACTTGATGCAAGTTATAACACTTTTGTTTTATTTATTATTGAACTTGATGCAAGTTATTTGATTTATTATTGAACTTGATGCAAGTTATAACACTTTTATTTGATTTATTATTGAACTTGATGCAAGTTATAACACTTTTTTTGATTTATTATTGAACTTGATGCAAGTTATTTGATTTATTATTGAACTTAATGCAAGTTATAACAGTTTTATTTGATTTATTAATGAACTTGATGCAAGTATAACACTTTTTTAAATTTATTATTGAACTTGATGCAAGTTATTTGATTTATTATTGAACTTGATGCAAGTTATAACACTTTTATTTGATTTATTATTGAACTTGATGCAAGTTATAACACTTTTTTTGATTTATTATTGAACTTGATGCAAGTTATAACACTTTTTTTGATTTATTATTGAACTTGATGCAAGTTATAACACTTTTGTTTTATTTATTATTGAACTTGATGGAAGTTATTTTATTTATTATTGAACTTGATGTAAGTTATACCACAGCTGCACAGTTATTTTATTTATTATTGAACTTGATGTTATTTTATGTTATTGAGTTTGAATGTATACAACTTGATGTTCAATAAATTTGAAAATGTTAAAGCTTGGCATTAGCGCCTGTTGGGGCGATGTGGGCAGGTGGGGCTTGAAAACTCCCCCTTGTCCAAAGTGGGGGATGACAAAAAAAGTTTGAGAACCACTGACTTAGTCAAACATGCAATGATTGCGCGATTACGTCTCATGTGACAAAACACCAGGTCCAGTGTTCACCTTCTGGGTCCAGTAGTTTGGTGAGGCCCAGGTTCTGCTCAGCGATGTTGAAGGCTTGCTGCAGGTTGTGCGTGGCGTTGGATCTCGTCAGCTTGTGGAACTCGATCAGATCCGGCCTGCAACGCCAGCAAAACAGGAAGTGGGACACACACAACGACAGGTTGGTGTGAATGCACGCTTGTGTACTCAAGAACTACGGCGCGCCTTTCCGGGATATGTAGGAGAGACTGATCTCCTAAATAACCCCGATTGAAACACCACTGAAATGTGGGTGGTTGATGAGCCTTTTGTGTGCTTGTTGGCCATTGTATCTCTCAGCTGTCTGTGGTTTTATTCTCATATCCGTCTGTGGCTTCTTTGTATTTTAAAAAGTAGAAATAGGGAAAATATCTGTTTCTCAGCTGTGGTCCGTATGGGTTGCAGTGGTTCTCTGTTGTAATACACTTTTCCACCACATGTGGCAGTAATGACAATATCAAACAAACATTAAAGCTGCAAGCAGCATTGGTCGGGCCCGCGTATTTGGCAGGTGCTAGTCCTAAGTGTCCCAATACTTTTGTCTACATTTAGTCTGAAGTGTCCCAAGACTTTTGTCTAGTGTACCTACCTTGTCTGCATTGTGTGGGCACGTTGGTGCTTCCTGCTTTTAAGCAGCCATCTTAAAAAAACAGCAGCATCAGCGCAGCGGGTCTTTGAAGGGTCATAAAATCAAAACCGGAGCAGGTATTAAAACACTGTTCTGTTATTTTATACACAAGGGTTTAATCTCTCTCCTGTGTTAGTTTGAAGCCAAAACGACAAACGCGCTCAGAGGAGATCGTTTTTGAAGGAAGGTGACCGGTTTTTACAAAGAATGTGTTTTGAAGGGGGAATAGCAAACTTCCTGTTCATTTTTGCTGGAGGTTGTCAATTTATGAAATGTAGGTATAAGTGAGACCTACATAGAGGTTTTTGTTTCATGTCTCTCCGACCTTCCCAGGGAGAGTTACAGGCAGTTTTGTCAGTTTTTTCATCCGAGGAGCAGTTTTTTTGTGCGTTTCATTAAAAAATTGCGCTAGAGCACAATTTTGAGATTTGGGGTTAGGTTTTTTTATTAGATCACAATTTTTGCCAGTCCTGATGTGTGTGTTCAGTTCGGTGGGTTTTGAAGCATGTTAAGGGGGTCAAATTACAGCTCAAAGAGGCAAAAGTGACTGTTTTTAGTAGTTTTTTGTCTTGAAGGGGGAATTGCCAACTTCCTGTTGATTTCTGCCCAAGAATGTACAATTATGAAATCTAGGTCTAAGTCAGACCTACATAGAGAATTTTGTTTCATGTCTTTCCGACCTTCCTAGTGGGAGTTAAAGGCAGTCTAGTTTTGTTTTTCCTAGGGGGCGCTAGAGCGCAATTTTGAGTTTTGGGGTTCGGTTTTTTTATTAAAAGACAATTTTCGCAGGTCCTGATGTGTGGGTCAAATATGGTGAGTTTTGAAGCATGTTAAGTGGGTCAAATTAGAGCTCAAAGAGGCGGCCGGTATAATAATAATAATAAAACCTTACAAATTCAATAGGTCCTTATGTCCCATTGTATAAGGACTCCCTTTGGGAGTCCTTATACAATGGGCCATGCGGGCCCTAATAAAACCTTACAAATTCAATAGGTCCTTATGTCCCATTGCATAAGGACTCCCTTTGGGAGTCCTTATGCAATGGGCCATGCGGGCCCTAAAAAGAAGTCTGGAGCTGAAGTCATAGACGTTTTTTAGGCGCAAAAATTATGACTAAAGTGGTGAAGCTGTTTTTGTTTTTTTTTAGTTATACGTATAATAAAAAACATACATTTTATATTTGCAATATTTATTAATAATTTAGTTAGAATCTATTTATTTTAACATTTCATAATTGTATTTAAATTGACTTTTCACCAGTATTTATGAGTTCTTTCTTTTTGTAATCAGTCTGACCTAAGCCTTGATAATAATCTTTGTGATTAACACATGCTTTCATACTATTTGACAAGGTTTAAACTGTAAGTGTCATGTCTGTGTAATCATGTTTTGTTTTTAGTCATGTTTTGTTTAGTTTCTGGCTTTTCACTCCCTTGTCTTGTTTGCATGATTACCCATTAGTTTCACCTGTTCCACGTTTGGACTCATTGTGCACTCTTGTTTGTCACCATAGCAACCATTAGTTTTCACCTGTCACGTCACGCACCTGTTTCACGTCTTGAGTCACGCACCTGTTTTCGTTAATCACGTCTGTGGTATTTAAGTTCAGTGTTTTTCAGTTTGTCTTTCTGACGACCTCACCACATTTATGCTCTGTCCATTCTTTCCACGTCCATTCTTCATGCAACTATTTTTGTCCAAGCCAAGTAAGTTTTTGTTCCATGTTTATAGTCTTTTTGGTTTCATAGTTTGTTCTCCGCCATTGTGTGTGTTTTTCGTTTGTACTTTTTGCTAGTGATGGGTTGATGAGGCGTCATGAAGCGTTTCGACACATTGCAAAACTGTATTGATACTGTGTCGATACTGTGTCACTAAATACTGACATCTGCTGGACATTAAAAATCCCTACAGGCAACCTATGGACCGACTCAACTGACACTGATTTGATGCCCTAGTACAGGGGTCACCAACCTTTTTGAAACCAAAAACTACTTCTTGGGTACTGATTAATGCGAAGGGCTACCAGTTTGATACACACTTAAATAAATAAATATATTGTCATTTGTAAGTTACACGTAAGTGTGATTTAAACAAGAATAGCTAAATAAATAAATGTATATATATAAAAAAATGGGTATTTCTGTCTGTCATTCCGTCGTACATTTTTTTTTCCTTTTACGGAAGGTTTTTTGTAGAGAATAAATGATGAAAAAAACACTTAATTGAACGGTTTAAAAGAGGAGAAAACAAGAAAAAATGTGAAACATAGTTTATCTTCAATTTCGACTCTTTATAATTCAAAATTCAACCGACAAAAAGAAGACAAAAACTAGCTTATTTGAATCTTTTTGAAAAAATTAAAAAAAAATTTATGGAACATCATTAGTAATTTTTCCTGATTAAGATACATTTTAGAATTTTGATGACATGTTTTAAATTGGTTAAAATCCAATCTGCACTTTGTTAGAATATTTAACAAATTGGACCAAGCTATATTTCTAACAAAGACAAATCAGTATTTCTTCTAGATTTTCCAGAACACAATTTTTAAAAGAAATTCAAAATACTTTGAAATAAGATTTAAATTTGATTCTACAGATTTTCTAGATTTGCCAGAATAATTTTTTTGAATTTTAATCATAGTAAGTTTGAAGAAATATTTCACAAATATTCTTCGTCGAAAAAACAGAAGCTAAAATATTTATTATTCTTTACAATAAAAAATAAATAAATTTACTTGAACATTGATTTAAATTGTCAGGAAAGAAGAGGAAGAAATTTAAAAGGTAAAAAGGTATATTTGTTTAAAAATCCTAAAATCATTTTTAAGGTTGTATTTTTTCTCTAAAATTGTATTTCTAAAAGTAATAAGAAGCAAAGTAAAAAAATAAATGAATGTATTTAAACAAGTGAAGACCCATCCTTCCATCCATTTTCTACCGCTTATTCCAAGTGAAGACCAAGTCTTTAAAATATTTTCTTGGATTTTCAAATTCTATTTGAGTTTTGTCTCTTTTAGAATTAAAAATGTGGAGCAAAGCGAGACCAGCTTGCTAGTAAATAAATACAATTTAAAAAATAGAGGCAGCTCACTGGTAAGTGCTGCTCTTTGAGCTATTTTTAGAACAGGCCAGCGGGCGACTGATCTGGTCCTTACGGGCTACCTGGTGACCGCGGGCACCGCGTTGGTGACCCCTGCCCTAGTATATACAATAATATAAACCAAGTCATTGTATTTCATTTAGGATTATTTCATATCTTCATTTAAATAAAAATATATGTTTATCTTTTTTAGATACAGTCAATAAATAATGTGAACATGTATCATAACATGGAAATCTAAGAGAACGTGTTGTGGATGATTGTGGACTGGGAATTGTTTTAATTTAATTTTTTTAAATTTTTATTTAAAAAAAAAAAAAAAGTTTTTCCGACGTATTACATTTTAGACGATTTCTCTTAGTTATTATTTCTCCGGCTGTAGAAAAGAGCCGCTCACAGGGCACAGAGGAGGCGTCAGTGCGACACAGTTGGCGTATCGGTCACGTGACCAAAACAGCTCATGATCGGTCACGTGACTTTCTAAAAGCGGTAAGCGCACCGACACAGGGTTTCGCTCTATGAGCTCGACGCATGCGCCGATGCATCGGTGTTGCCGGACCCATCACTAGCAAACACCCAAGATCAAGTCTTGACAGTAAGTAGGTTAGATATAATTATTGCATATGATTAAAATCAAGAGTAAAATGACTCATTTAGTGTCAATAGCTGAGTGGGCCTCGAGCGCCTCTGTAGTGGAAAAATTGGGTCAAAAAGGTTTAGAACCCTTGCTTTAATCTAGAGCAGTGGTGTACATACAGACACAATCAACCATTGTTATTTCTTTAATCAATTAATTGTTTAAATGAACCCACTGTCACCTATGTATGTTCTTTAGATTTTTCAATAGCTCATCATATTTTGATAGGATGTACAGGTAAAAGCCAGTAAATTAGAATATTTTGAAAAACTTGATTTATTTCAGTAATTGCATTCAAAAGGTGTAACTTGTACATTATATTTATTCATTGCACACAGACTGATGCATTCAAATGTTTATTTCATTTAATTTTGATGATTTGAAGTGGCAACAAATGAAAATCCAAAATTCCGTGTGTCACAAAATTAGAATATTACTTAAGGCTAATACAAAAAAGGGATTTTTAGAAATGTTGGCCAACTGAAAAGTATGAAAATGAAAAATATGAGCATGTACAATACTCAATACTTGGTTGGAGCTCCTTTTGCCTCAATTACTGCGTTAATGCGGCGTGGCATGGAGTCGATGAGTTTCTGGCACTGCTCAGGTGTTATGAGAGCCCAGGTTGCTCTGATAGTGGCCTTCAACTCTTCTGCGTTTTTGGGTCTGGCATTCTGCATCTTCCTTTTCACAATACCCCACAGATTTTCTATGGGGCTAAGGTCAGGGGAGTTGGCGGGCCAATTTAGAACAGAAATACCATGGTCCGTAAACCAGGCACGGGTAGATTTTGCGCTGTGTGCAGGCGCCAAGTCCTGTTGGAACTTGAAATCTCCATCTCCATAGAGCAGGTCAGCAGCAGGAAGCATGAAGTGCTCTAAAACTTGCTGGTAGACGGCTGCGTTGACCCTGGATCTCAGGAAACAGAGTGGACCGACACCAGCTGGACTGCTGCTGAGTGGTCCAAAGTCATGTTTTCTGACGAAAGCAAATTTTGCATTTCCTTTGGAAATCGAGGTCCCAGAGTCTGGAGGAAGACAGGAGAGGCACAGGATCCACGTTGCCTGAAGTCTAGTGTAAAGTTTCCACCATCAGTGATGGTTTGGGGTGCCATGTCATCTGCTGGTGTCGGTCCACTCTGTTTCCTGAGATCCAGGGTCAACGCAGCCGTCTACCAGCAAGTTTTAGAGCACTTCATGCTTCCTGCTGCTGACCTGCTCTATGGAGATGGAGATTTCAAGTTCCAACAGGACTTGGCGCCTGCACACAGCGCAAAATCTACCCGTGCCTGGTTTACGGACCATGGTATTTCTGTTCTAAATTGGCCCGCCAACTCCCCTGACCTTAGCCCCATAGAAAATCTGTGGGGTATTGTGAAAAGGAAGATGCAGAATGCCAGACCCAAAAACGCAGAAGAGTTGAAGGCCACTATCAGAGCAACCTGGGCTCTCATAACACCTGAGCAGTGCCAGAAACTCATCGACTCCATGCCACGCCGCATTAACGCAGTAATTGAGGCAAAAGGAGCTCCAACTAAGTATTGAGTATTGTACATGCTCATATTTTTCATTTTCATACTTTTCAGTTGGCCAACATTTCTAAAAATCCCTTTTTTGTATTAGCCTTACACAATATTCTAATTTTGTGACACACTGAATTTTGGATTTTCATTTGTTGCCACTTCAAATCATCAAAATTAAATGAAATAAACATTTGAATGCATCAGTCTGTGTGCAATGAATAAATATAATGTACAAGTTACACCTTTTGAATGCAATTACTGAAATAAATCAAGTTTTTCAAAATATTCTAATTTACTGGCTTTTACCTGTATATTACTGACACCCTTCAAGTGTTGCACACTTCTGGACCACCCTGCTCTGAACGCGACCCACCTGTGTCTGTGTATGAGCGCGTTGAAGGCGAGGCCGTCCCTCCAGCAGCTGGTGAAGTTCTGGATGGTGACCTCAGGGTACCTGCAGCGACGTCGGAACTTAAGTCAAGTGTGTTTGAGCGCTCGCCGAGACGTGCGCCTCCCTGCTGCTCACCCTGCCGTCTTCATCTGGCACCAGAGCAACAGCGCGTCCTTGGCGGAGCGCGTCTCTCTGTTGTCGGCGGTTGCTATCTTGATCACCTGGATCTGCACAAACACACGATAGAGACAAGAGTGTGGAGTCACAGGATTCTGCTCAAACCTCTCCTACTGGGGCATTGTGAGTAAGGCTGAAACGACGCATCGACGTAGTCGACGTCATCGGTTACGTAAATACGTCGACGCCGTTTTTGTGCGTCGGCGCGTCGCATATTTACGTCACACTACTTTACTGTCATGGCGGAGCGCAAAGCAGACGATGCGAGCGAGGGGAAAAAAGCACGCCAAAAGTCGTCAAAAGTGTGGGAGTATTTCAATAAACGGCCTAATAATGTTGTTGTATGCACACTGTGTCGAGCGGAAATGGCCTATCATAGCAGCACAACGGCTATGAACGAACATTTGAAAAGAAAACCCCCGACAGCGTTCTTGCCATCACCATCAACAAGTCAATCGTCCGCGTGCGTATACGTTGTCATTATTACACAAAAACATGAATGTGTCATTTGTATCTGCGTTGTAAATTCATAAACTAAAGCACCGTTTCGCTCTGAGAGGCGCGTTTGGCGTGCCTGTTCAGTGTTTACAAAGACGCGCTCCTCTTTAACGCTGTGGAGAGGCGGCGGCGGCGAGCGAGCGGCGAGGCGGGGCGCGCCGGGAGCGACGCCGCAATCGTGCCCAGGTGCGCGATCCGCGCAGTTGGAAGAGAAAAGACTTTGTGTAAAATTAAAAGATTGTAAACCTGGCAAAGCCGTCTGGCGTTCAGTCTGTCGGTCCTGAAAGAACCCCACGGCACAAGACGTGTCACAAACGCTAACATTAATTAGTTGTGCAAATACCTTTTACAACATTAACAGTTACATATACTATGTACAAACCAACAATTAACTTTCACTTTAATCATACTATCATTGTTGTGTTATTAAGCAAAATAAGCAATACTTTTACTTTTGTTGAAATGTTTACACTGTACACTTTTTTGTATTGGATGTTTAGCTTTATTTTTGCACATTTTAGCAAATAAGCAATACTTTTACTTTTGTTGAAATGTTTACACTTGTTACAGAATATTTCCGTTTTGCACTTTTTTGTATTGGATGTTTATCTTTATTTTTGCACATTTTAAAGCAAAATAAGCAATACTTTTACTTTTGAAATGCTTATACTATTCCAGAATATTAAGATATGCACTGGATGTTTACTTTTATATTTGCACATTAAAAAGCAAATAAGCTACTTTTAATTTTGCTAAATGTTAAAAGTTTTAAATGTTTACATTGTTACAGAATATTTTGTCATGTTGTTGTCAATGTTGACTGAGTGGCCATACTTTTTTTTTTGTAAATAAAAGCCATGACTTTTGAAAAAACTGGCCTACATTTTTTTTCCCTCTTCATTTTAAATTAAAAAAAAAATCGGTAAAAGGAAAAATAATCTATAGATTAATCGAAAAAATAATCTATAGATTAACCGATTAATCGAAAAAAATAATCTATAGATTAATCGATAGAAAAATAATCGTTAGCTGCAGCCCTAATTGTGAGTAACAAACACAAAGAGGTGGGTAGTAACATGCTACATTTGCTACGTTACATTTACTTAAGTAAGTAAGTAGGTCTATCTCAAATAGTGAGAGGGGGACATGCTTTATCAGTATCATGCAGTATCATGCTTCAAAACCCCGCTTCGAAAAGCTATTCACTCCAAAACCTGCTCCTTGTAGACATTAATCTTAACGTCCTCATTTTGATTCATAAAAAAATGGTGTTTCATTCATTTTGTTTTGTAGGTTAAAGTGTTTTATACAGTGACGTGCAGTCACTAGATGGCAGGTGAGGCGGGGCCTCACCTGCCATCATGGAAAGAAAAAAAATGTAAAAAGAAAAAAAAATTATTAAATTGTTTAGGGCTGCAGCTAACGATTATTTTTCTATCGATTAATCTATAGATTATTTTTTTCGATTAATCGGTTAATCTATAGATTATTTTTTTCGATTAATCTATAGATTATTTTTCCTTTTGCCGATTATTTTTTTTATTTAAAATGAAGAGGAAAAAATAAATGTAGGCCAATTTTTTCAAAAGGCATGGCTTTTATTTACAAAAAAAAAAGTATGGCCATTCAGTCAACATTGACAACAACATGACAAAATATTCTGTAACAATGTAATCATTTAAAACTTTTAACATTTAACAAAATTAAAAGTAGCTTATTTGCTTTTTAATGTGCAAATATAAAAGTAAACATCCAGTGCAAATCTTAATATTCTGCAATAGTATAAGCATTTCAAAATTAAAAGTATTGCTTATTTTGCTTTAAAATGTGCAAAAATAAAGATAAACATCCAATACAAAAAAGTACAAAACGGAAATATTCTGTAACAGTGTAAACATTTCAACAAAAGTAAAAGTATTGCTTATTTGCTAAAATGTGCAAAAATAAAGCTAAACATCCAATACAAAAAAAGTGTACAGTGTAAACATTTCAACAAAAGTAAAAGTATTGCTTATTTTGCTTAATAACACAACAATGATAGTATGATTAAAGTGAAAGTTAATTGTTGGTTTGTACATAGTATATGTAACTGTTAATGTTGTAAAAGGTATTTGCACAACTAATTAACGTTAGCGTTTGTGACACGTCTTGTGCCGTGGGGTTCTTTCAGGACCGACAGACTGAACGCCAGACGGCTTTGCCAGGTTTACAATCTTTTAATTTTACACAGTCTTTTCTCTTCCAACTCTTTTCTCTTTCTTTCCTCGCTTTTCGGCTCCTCTTCCTCGCTCGCTCGTCGTCCCCTGTCTCTGTCTCTCCTCCTCTCTCGCTCCACGTCAGCTTCACTCTGGCTCCTTCCAGTCTCTCTTCCCTCTCTCTCTGCTGCTCCCCTTTTCTTCAGCGAGAGGAGATTGGATGATCGTGCCCAGGTGCGCGGATCGCGCACCTGGGCACGATTGCGGCGTCGCTCCCGGCGCGCCCCGCCTCGCCGCTCGCTCGCCGGCCCCGCCTCTCCACAGCGTTAAAGAGGAGCGAGTCTTTGTAAACACTGAACAGGCACGCCAAACGCGCCTCTCAGAGCGAAACGGTGCTTTAGTTTATGAATTTACAATGCAGATACAAATGACACATTCATGTTTTTGTGTAATGATGACAACGTATACGCACGCGGACGATTGACTAGTTGATGGTGATGGCAAGAACGCTGTCGGTTTTCTTTTCAAATGTTCCTTCATAGCCGTTGTGCTGCTATGATAGGCCATTTCCGCTCGACACAGTGTGCATACAACATTATTAGGCCGTTTATTGAAATACTCCCACACTTTTGACGACTTTTGGCGTGTTTTTTCCCCTCGCTCGCATCCTCTGCTTTGCGCTCCGCCATGACAGTAGTGTGACGTAAATATACGACGCGCCGAGGCACAAAAACGGCGTCGACGTATTTACGTAACCGATGACGTCGACTACGTCGACGCGTCGTTTCAGCCTTAAAATTGTTATATGTATGCAGTGATTATACTATAAAGTTATTTTCCATTTAACTTCACCAGTTTTAGATTATTTTTATTAAAAATCGCTGAATTTTCACATTTGCCGTTCAAATACTGAGAAGAGACGGTGCGGTGAACGGCAGCCAGTTGAGGCACGTCACTCAGTGCCTCAACATGGACGGACTCGGCTAACTGCTGGCCTGCTGTGCAGTGAGACTGTATTGCTATATGAATTATATTATACATTTCCATAGTTTAGTTAGCTGAGGTATATAATGTACAGTGTATTTTGTCAACAACTGTATGTGTGTAACGTATTTCTTGTGCTGAGCGATCATAAAACGGCTGCAAAAGCCGCACTGGCTGAGGCTCCAGTAGCCCCGCCTCCTGCACCCCCGCCGTAGAATTGTTGTATCAACTAAAGCCCACACTTAAACTTTCCACGTGCAAGATTGAATCTATTTAAAAAAGTTATTTCATAAGAAGCCAAAAAGTGCAAAAACAATAATGTTGGTGTTGGAGGAGTTGTGAATGACTGCAGGGCCACAACATTAGGTACACCTGCAGACTGCAGGTGTGTCTAATTCACAACTCCTCCAACACGAACATTATTGTTTTTGCACTTTTTGGCTTCTTATTAAATAACTTTTGTAACCTATTTTTATGGCCTTTCCTATTTGTGATGTTAAGTTCCTGTTATGCGCTGTTATACAGTATATGCCTTGAGCTCTTATTTTGAAGGCGCCAAGAGCGGAAGTGATGACATGTTGTAGTGGAGTGGAGGTTTTTGAAAGAAGGTAAATAAAGTGGTCCTCGTGTAAACTGGAGCCTCCGTGTTTGTTATTTTGTAGTTTCATACAGTATAGGCCACATTTATAAACCCTCGGTTACACTTTTTTAAATAGATTCAATCTTGCACGTGGAAAGTTGAAGTGAGGGCTTTAGTTGATATAACACACCGGTCAGGGGGTTCATTAATCCAGCACAACAGCTGCGAATGGACTTTATTTATAAGTAAAGGTAAAACGTTGTTTTTTTTATTAAATGTGCTTTTTTGTGTGCTACAGTTTGTATGTGTAAAGTTAAAGTTAAGTTAAAGTACCAATGATTGTCACACACACACACTAGGTGTGGTGAAATTTGTCCTCTGCATTTGACCCATCCCCTTGATTACCCCCTGGGAGGTGAGGAGAGCAGTGGGCAGCAGCGGCGCCGCGCCCGGGAATAATTTTTGGTGATTTAACCCCCAATTCCAAGCCTTGATGCTGAGTGCCAAGCAGGGAAGAATGCTGGTATGAGCTTTTAAACATAACCCGTTAACTGCTGCCAATCAAATGGTGAATAAGATACTCTTTAGGGTTCATATGTTTGTAAATCTGACTGTGATGAAGTCAGTGCCTCACCAGCCATCAACATCACCGCACGTCACTGGTTTTATATATTGTGCTGCTGAGTTAATGTTGCTAAGCAATTTGAATGTATTATTATTTACTAGCGGTGTAAAAACATTTAGTTTTGAATGAATCACGACTCTTATTTGTAACTATTATTATTTTTATTTTTTTATTTGGTCATCATTTCAGGTACCTTCCATTCATTCTGTTTCCAATTCTGAAACGCAAATCAAAAAACTAAATCAGGGCCGTTTTCCGATTTATATTATATATGGCAGATTTTAAAACAAACAAAAAAGGATTGATTTTCATTCAAATCTTGCCATAAAATTGGATTTTGTGCTGTTTTCCTTTTATGGATTTTTATTTTTCCAGATAATCACAAAAATCAAATATATGTTCATCCAAAATGCAAAAAATGCGTGGTTATCTGTGTGATGATGACACATTGAACCGGAAGCATTCACTTTGTACATGTCAAATAGAGAAAAGGAAACAAAAAAACAAATACAAAAAAAATCGAAGTTTAAATAAAGAATTGATCGATTTAAAAAAATCAAAAATGTATTAAACATTTTTTTAAATGTATTATGTAGGGATGTCCCGATCCAGGTTTTTGCACATTCCGATCCGATACCGATATTGTTTTTGCATTTCCAATCTGATACCGATACTGACCGATACTGACCGATACTGGCCTATCCGAGCATGTATTAAAGTTTAAAGTTATTTAGCCTACTTAGTTGTCAGAATCATGTTGAAAAGGGTTTTAGTACTCTTGATAACAACTAGCCAGCTGAATTAGGGGAGTTTGAATAATACACAATGGTTGGTAACAAGAAACTGACCTGTTTATTCAAGGATAAACACAAAATAGACAAAATTATACATGACAAACAGAAATGGCATCATTGAACTAGGGCTGGGCGATATGGCCTTTTTTTAATATTGGGATATTTTAAGGCCATATTGCGATACACGATATATATCTCGATATTTTGCCTTAGCCTTGAATGAACACTTGATGCATATAATCACAGCAGTATGATGATTCTATGTGTTTTGATTGATTGATTGAGACTTTTATTAGTAGGTTGCACAGTGAAGTACATATTCCGTACAATTGACCACTAAATGGTAACACCCCAATAAGTTTTTCAACTTAAATTGATTCATGATACAGATATATACTATCAGATATATACTATCATCATAATACAGTCATCACACAAGATAATCACATTGAATTATTTACATTATTTATAATCCAGGGTGTGGATGTAAGTGTCAAAAAGACAGCCAAAAGAGTTTGATATGAGAATAAATCTAAAGTTAAAATATAGGGTAGAAATGCACCCATTTGCAGGAAATGTAGTCTTGATTTTCAAAACGTTCTTTCAAGGCTTGCATGTCTACATTAAAACATTCTTCTTCATACTGCATTAATATATGCTACTTTTAAACTTTCATGCAGAGAAGGAAATCACAACTAAAAAAATCACTAATTTTTTCATACGGTGTTGATGTGGAAATTTTTGCCTCAGCATTTTGATGGTGTGGACGTGTGGCACCGAATAGAGATAAGCGTCTCGACAGACGTCACAATATTTGAACAATGATGACGAAAACTGTTGTCTCTGTCGTGTCCGTGTGTCGAAAATTGTTATGCGCTTATTTTTTTATTTGATTTTGTGCGTGGCATAGATTTGCCGTGCGCAGAGGACGCTTGAGTAGGCGCGCACCTTAGCGGCTGCACTAGCATCACAGCTAACGGTAGCCATGCCGCTACCTCGCTCTCTGCTGGGAGAGGACGTATACGTATGTGACGTATGACGTGACAGTATGTGACGTATGACGTGACAGTATGTGACGTGTGTAAGAAGGTGCACTTGCTGTCTGTGAGAGGGAGACACAGGAAAGAGTGAGAAGAGCCTGTCGTGTAATGCCAGCAGCTAAAAGCAACTGCGTGAGAATTGTGGATGTGTTGAAGGTGTGCTGGAAAATGCGGAACGGAAATTAGGGAGCAGCAGAAAAGTGGAATGTATTATTTAAATAGGTGCGTTGGAAAACACGGACCGGAGTTTTCTTTTAAACTGGATCTGGATCTGCATTTTCCCATGCCTTGCCGATACGCAATTTTTGCCAAATATCGGCAGCCGATCCGATCCAAATATCGGATCGGGACATCCCTAGTATTATGTTAATCTGTCCTGTCCAGCCACTCAGACAAATCATTTATTTGATCATATCTTCTGTACAGATTGACTTTAGAAAAGAGAAATGTTGGATACTTCTCTTGTTGCCTTATTTGTATTTGACTAGAATTGCATTCAACAAAACCAGTTTTCTTTTAAGTAATATAGAAATTTGTCACAGCTGTTTATTTATTTTACGGAGGAATGTTATTCATCATAGAACTGGTACCCAATGTTATTAAAAAGTATTCATTTTGAATCGAGATTCTTTTTGAATCTAGAACCGATTCTGAATCGAATCCTTACCCACAAGAATCGGATCGAATCGTGTGGTCCCCAAAGATTCACAGCCCTATTATTTACTGAGTTTATTTTATTCATTTTTGTATTTATTATTTATCCATCCATCCATCCATCTTCTTCCGCTTATCCGAGGTCGGGTCGCGGGGGCAGCAGCCTAAGCAGGGAAGCCCAGACTTCCCTCTCCCCAGCCACTTCGTCCAGCTCCTCCCGGGGGATCCCGAGGCGTTCCCAGGCCAGCCGGGAGACATAGTCTTCCCAACGTGTCCTGGGTCTTCCCCGTGGCCTCCTACCGGTCGGACGTGCCCGAAACACCTCCCGAGGGAGGCGTTCGGGTGGCATCCTGACCAGATGCCCGAACCACCTCATCTGGCTCCTCTCGATGTGGAGGAGCAGCGGCTTTACTTTGAGCTCCCCCCGGATGACAGAGCTTCTCACCCTATCTCTAAGGGAGAGCCCCGCCACCCGGCGGAGGAAACTCATTTCGGCCGCTTGTACCTGTGATCCTGTCCTTTCGGTCATAACCCAAAGCTCATGACCATAGGTGAGGATGGGAACGTAGATCGACCGGTAAATTGAGAGCTTTGCCTTCCGGCTCAGCTCCTTCTTCACCACAACGGATCGATACAGCGTCCGCATTACTGAAGACGCCGCACCGATCCGCCTGTCCATCTCACGATCCACTCTTCCCTCACTCGTGAACAAGACTCCGAGGTACTTGAACTCCTCCACTTGGGGCAAGATCTCCTCCCCAACCCGGAGATGGCACTCCACCCTTTTCCGGGCGAGAACCATGGACTCGGACTTGGAGGTGCTGATTCCCATCCCAGTGGCTTCACACTCGGCTGCGAACCGATCCAGTGAGAGCTGAAGATCCTGGCCAGATGAAGCCATCAGGACCACATCATGTTTAAAAAGCAGAGACCTAATCCTGCAGCCACCAAACCAGATCCCCTCAACGCCTTGACTGCGCCTAGAAATTCTGTCCATAAAAGTTATGAACAGAATGGGTGACAAAGGGCAGCCTTGGCGGAGTCCAACCCTCACTGGAAACGTGTCCGACTTACTGCCGGCAATGCGGACCAAGCTCTGACACTGATCATACAGGGAGCGAACCGCCACAATAAGACAGTCCGATACCCCATACTCTCTGAGCACTCCCCACAGGACTTCCCGGGGTACACGGTCCAATGCCTTCTCCAAGTCCACAAAACACATGTAGACTGGTTGAGCAAACTCCCATGCACCCTCAAGGACCCTGCCCAGAGTATAGAGCTGGTCCACAGTTCCACGACCAGGACGAAAACCACACTGTTCCTCCTGAATCCGAGGTTCG
Organism: Nerophis lumbriciformis; assembly: GCF_033978685.3. Classification (NCBI taxonomy): domain Eukaryota; kingdom Metazoa; phylum Chordata; class Actinopteri; order Syngnathiformes; family Syngnathidae; genus Nerophis; species Nerophis lumbriciformis. The sequence goes on from NC_084564.2 coordinate 1,647,875, forward strand.
ACTATCCGGCGTAGCCTCCTCTCCAGTACACCTGAATAGACCTTACCGGGAAGGCTGAGGATTTATTAGTTATATCATTTTTTATTTATTAAATTTTTTCAATTGAAATTCTGGCAAATGGATGCACTTTAAAAATGTTGTTCCAGACTAAAAACAACCTTAATAAAGTTATTCTTTGATGTAGGTTGATTTATATATTTTTTCTGTTCTTTAATGTCAATAAAGATACAATGTTATTGTACTTATAACAATTTTATAGACAAATGATAGTCGCGGGGGAGGGCCGGGAAATGTTTTTTTCTAACTAACAATGAAGAATTGAGAAGCACTGGTCATAGTTTTTATTTTTACTCGGGAAACATTTTTTTACTTTTACTCACCGAGTACTTAGACTTAGACAAACTTTATTGATCCACAAGGGAAATTGTTCCACACAGTAGCTCAGTTACAAAGCTGGGAAAGGGTAAGGATGGAAACTTTCTCTTTCTCAAGTACTCTGAGGCAGTGGTTACACTCCCCCCCACCCCACCCCCACCCCAGGAAGAAGAAAACATTTTGTCGTAAGTATAATAGTATCGTTTGTCTAAAAAACTATTATAAGTACACCTCTGCATAACATTGTATCCTTATTTGAAACAAACAAAAGAAGAACTATAGATCAACTTACAACAAAGAATAACGTTATTAACATTGTTTTTAGTCTGTAACAGAAAAGATTTAAGTGCATCAATTTGCCTGAAGTAAAAAAAATCGATATATTCTCATTTAGGCTATAAAACTTTTTTGACCGACTTGAACCATTTGATACTGAAAAATCCAATCAAAAATAATAACAGTACAGTCAAATTGATCAGCAACATTAACTCAGGAGCACAATACACAAAACACTTTAACCTGCAAAACAAAAATGAATAAAACATCCATCCATTTTCTACCTGGAACTTGAAATCTCCATCTCCATAGAGCAGGTCAGCAGCAGGAAGCATGAAGTGCTCTAAAACTTGCTGGTAGACGGCTGCGTTGACCCTGGATCTCAGGAAACAGAGTGGACCGACACCAGCAGATGACATGGCACCCCAAACCATCACTGATGGTGGAAACTTTACACTAGACTTCAGGCAACGTGGATCCTGTGCCTCTCCTGTCTTCCTCCAGACTCTGGGACCTCGATTTCCAAAGGAAATGCAAAATTTGCATGGTTGGGTGATGGTTTGGGGTGCCATGTCATCTGCTGGTGTCGGTCCACTCTGTTTCCTGAGATCCAGGGTCAACGCAGCCGTCTACCAGCAAGTTTTAGAGCACTTCATGCTTCCTGCTGCTGACCTGCTCTATGGAGATGGAGATTTCAAGTTCCAATAGGACTTGGCGCCTGCACACAGCGCAAAATCTACCCGTGCCTGGTTTACGGACCATGGTATTTCTGTTCTAAATTGGCCCGCCAACTCCCCTGACCTTAGCCCCATAGAAAATCTGTGGGGTATTGTGAAAAGGAAGATGCAGAATGCCAGACCCAAAAACACAGAAGAGTTGAAGGCCACTATCAGAGCAACCTGGGCTCTCATAACACCTGAGCAGTGCCAGAAACTCATCGACTCCATGCCACGCCGCATTAACGCAGTAATTGAGGCAAAAGGAGCTCCAACCAAGTATTGAGTATTGTACATGCTCATATTTTTCATTTTCATACTTTTCAGTTGGCCAACATTTCTAAAAATCCCTTTTTTGTATTAGCCTTAAGTAATATTCTAATTTTGTGACACACGGAATTTTGGATTTTCATTTGTTGCCACTTCAAATCATCAAAATTAAATGAAATAAACATTTGAATGCATCAGTCTGTGTGCAATGAATAAATATAATGTACAAGTTACACCTTTTGAATGCAATTACTGAAATAAATCAAGTTTTTCAAAATATTCTAATTTACTGGCTTTTACCTGTATTGTCCAATACAATCTATGATCCTGTCTAACAAAGATAGTATGTTCCTGCAACCAATGCTTAGTGTGATGGTGCTACGCTCCTAGTGAGTTGGTGCCAATTTTGTGAAATCAAAATGAGGAAGTCAGGATTAATGGCTAACATGAGCACGTTTTGTAGGGCACAGTTTTATCTAAGCAGGGTTTGAAGCATGATACTGATAAAGCATGTTCCCTTGACTATACTTTTTGGCAAATCTACCCACTGCTGTGAATATCTGTGTGTGTTATTTTCCTCAAATCGACTCCTTCATGTCACCTTGACATGTCTGCTCTTACTTACTGTATGCTTCTATAAATACATTAGGGTTACTTTCCATCTTCCAGTTACTCGCCCCGCCCTCCTCCTCCTCTTCAGCGTGTGCAGTCACTGCAGTGTTTGAGCCTCCATGCTGACTGGACAAACTCTCACTTTCAGGAAAGGCGGAAACAAGGAGGATGACATGAGGTGGACGAGGGGGGGTTCGGGGGTTAGCGATAAAGCTATCAATAAATAAAGCTATGAAGCTAGTTTGGTTGGGTAAGTTTGTTTAGCGCTGACAGGAAGCTACGGTACAGAATATGTGTGTTATTAAGGCGGATAGGTGCTAGCACAGGGGTGTCCAAAGTGCGGCCCGTAGCTAATTTTATAACAGCCCGAATAAATAAAATAAAAACATTTTTTTTAAATGAGAATCGCTTTCTGAATCGCACAACGTGAGAATCGCGATTCAAATTCAAAACGATTTTTTCCCACACCCCTAATTTATATACACACATATACATATATATATATATACATATATACATTATACACACTTTTATACAAAATATTAATACAATATATACATAAATAATATTCAACTGTGCAAATTACACACACACACATACACACACACACACACACACACACACACACACACACACACACACACACACATACAAACACACAGGCACTCGCACGCAAACACTACAACGATAATAAACCTTTTTTTTTATTGAATAAATAAATATTATTCAATGATGCAAATGACCTACATTACCCATACAAACGCAATAAAATAATAGTAAACAAAAATAAAAAATGAATTCCAAAAATTTTACAAATATTTAAATTAGCAAACTACTCACATTACACCACACACACACATATACACACACTTTTATATAAAATATTAATAAAATGCATATAAAAAAATATTCAATCATTCAAATTACACTTTATATTAAAATAATATATACATACAAATATTATTCAATCATGCAAATTACACACATTACCCACGAAAACACACTAAAATAATGGTAAGCAAAAATAAATCCAAACATTAAATATTCAATTATGCAAATTACACATATTGCACCACACATACTACAGTGTTTCCCACAGGACAGGCATCTATTTGTGGTGGTGTGGTCGAGGTGCGGGGGGTGACGGCGGCAGCGGCGATGACCAAGAAGAACGCGGAGTTGGAATATAAGTACAACACTTTATGTACATATTTAGCTCATTAAAATTACCGACAGGAAGGCGAGAAACACTTTATTTCAACAGACTCTGGCGCCGTACCTGTCGTCAAAACTCCAAAGACCGACTGCACAGTTGCGCTAACAAAATAAGAGTCTCAGAAAGCTGGCGTGCACAAGCTAGCAAGCTACGGAGTTTGCCGACAATGTATTTCTTGTAAAGTGTATACAAAGGAGTACAGAAGCTGGACAAATAAGATGCCAAAAACCAACCACTTTCATGTGGTATTGGACAGAAAGGAGGACTTTTTTTCTCCTCCATTCGAAAATGCGGACATTATCAGCACCACTGTCTGATTCCTATCAATGCAAGTCATCAGAATCAGGTAATACACCAACTTATATTCTTGTCTTCATGAAAGAAAGGAATCTATATGTGTTAAACATGCTTGTATTATTTTTAAACACCTTTAACTTGTTAACAATATTAACTATATGTGTTAAACATGCTTGTATTGTCATTAAACACCTTTAACTTATTAACAATATTAACTATATGTGTTAAACATGCTTGCATTATCATTAAACACCTTTAACTTGTTAACAATATTAACTATATGTGTTAAACATGCTTGTATTGTCATTAAACACCTTTAATTTATTAACAATATGTGTTAAACATGCTTGTATTATCTTTAAACACCTTTAACTTGTTAACAATATTAACTATATGTATTAAACATACTTGTATTATCATTAAACACCTTTAATTTATTAACACTATTAACTATATGTGTTAAACATGCTTGCATTATCATTAAACACCTTTAACTTGTTAACAAAAACATATATTTCATAAATAAGTAAATATAAATTATATATATGAATGAGGTAGATCCCCACGACTTGATCAATTGAATAGTAGCTCGCCTGGAGAAAAAGTGTGAGCACCCCTGAGTTACACCCATCTGAACAGGTCAGCCACCTGTTTAAAGCTCGATCACAGTTGAAATCTTGAAATGAAGGGCCTTTAATGGCCAAAACATTAACCTGGACAACATTTTAACAGCTGGTTGGCTCAGATTTTATTCTTTTCATTGCATTCACATGCTGCAGTGGACAGTGGACAATTTAGCTTAATTATTAATGCAGTATCTGAAGCACCGTCTCCACGTGTGTTTATTGACAACAGGGTTATAACCTGGACACGTTAGCTCGTCGGTATTGTAACACGTGACGTGACAACAGCGGCGGTGTTAATGAAGCAGCGTCAGGCTCCTCACCGTCAGTGAAACGCTCGGTGAAATCGCAGATTAACGTTAAATATATGACGAGCCGCGAGCGATGCAGCTATAACTTATCTACCTACAACCTATATTACCCTCGTATTTTGATCCGGTCGGTCCGTTCTTTTACTCCACCGTCTTCTTCTTCTTCTTCTTCTTCTTCTTCTTCTGGCCCACCAGGTGAATTAAGTGCTATTGGCGGAGTTAGTAGGCTACCGCCACCTACTGCACCGGAGTTGTAACTACAAGGTACATTCACAGACAGAGTCCCATTGCTTTTATGAGCGGTCGAGCGAGTCAAAAGCCGAAAAATCCATTTGTGGCGGACGTAATTCTTTCGTGGCGGGCAGCCACAAATAAATGAATGTGTGGGAAACACTGTACTATTATATAAAATGTTAATTAATTATATATAAAAATACTATTCTATCATGTAAATTACACCCACCCACATATGTATATATTTATTTTGATTGAATAAATATAATTCAATTACACACATTTATCACACACACACACACACACACACAATTAATAAACCAACATTAAAAAAAAATACAAAAATATCATTCAAATAAGCAAATTACAAACACACACAACCCCGCCCTGCCACAAACACAATAGAGTCCTGTGGGAAACCCTGACATGAGACGTGGACGTTGTAAGAGGTGTGTGTACCTGAAAGCGGAGGATGATGGTCCAGATGAGGCCCAGCGTGAGGCGGTGGTTCCCGTCCACGATGTCATGAGAGCCCACGTTCTCCAGGTGAACCCTCTGCTCCTTGAGGAACTGCAAGGCTTTGTCCACGTTCTCCAGGCAGTGTATGCGCATGCGGCCTCGCGTGGGCCTCGGCTACGAGGGCGCAATAACATCGAAGGTCATTTGGGGGGAAAACCTGAGAAGAGGTCACTCCGCGGGCATCGCGTCTCACCAGCCGCTCCCCGCTGAGGACCTCCAGCAGCCGCGTGAGCATGTAGCCATCGCGCAGGTCGTTGTACAGGTCTGATATGCGGCAGGAAACTCTGGCCAAGTGCGAGTTGACCCACTTGGTGAAAGTCTTCTTCTGCACGGCGTCTCGCTCATCTGGAAAGAATCAGTACAATGAAACATTTCTTTACAACTATTATACCGGAATCGGTTTCAACTAGAGATGTCCGATAATATCGGACTGCCGATATTATCGGCCGATAAATGCTTTAAAATGTGATATCGGAAATTATCGGTTTCAAAAAGTAAAATGTATGACTTTTTAAAAGGCCGCTGTGTACACGGACGTAGGGAGAAGTACAGAGCGCCAATAAACCTTAAAGGCACTGCCTTTGCGTGCCGGCCCAGTCACATAATATCTACGGCTTTTCACACACACAAGTGAATGCAAGGCATACTTGGTCAACAGCCATACAGGTCACACTGAGGGTGGCCGTATAAATGCGTATACAGGTAAAAGCCAGTAAATTAGAATATTTTGAAAAACTTGATTTATTTCAGTAATTGCATTCAAAAGGTGTAACTTGTACATTATATTTATTCATTGCACACAGACTGATGCATTCAAATGTTTATTTCATTTAATTTTGATGATTTGAAGTGGCAACAAATGAAAATCCAAAATTCCGTGTGTCACAAAATTAGAATATTGTGTAAGGGTTAAATTTTGAAGACACCTGGTGCCACAAACTAATCAGCTGATTAACTCAAAACACCTGCAAAGGGCTTTAAATGGTCTCTCAGTCCAGTTCTGAAGCCTACACAAACATGGGGAAGACTTCAGATTTGACAGCTGTCCAAAAGGCAACCATCGACACATTGCACAAGGAGGGAAAGACACAAAAGGTTATTGCTGAAGAGGCTGGCTGTTCTCAGAGCTCTGTGTCCAAACACATTAATGGAGAGGCAAAGGGAAGGAAAAACTGTGGTCAGAAAAAGTGTACAAGCGATAGGGATCACCGCGCCCTGGTCAAGATTGTGAAAAAAAAAACATTCAAAAATGTGGGGGAGATTCAGAAGGAGTGGACAGCTGCTGGAGTCAGTGCTTCAAGATCCACCACCAAGAGACGCTTGAAAGACATGGGTTTCAACTGCCGCATACCTCGTGTCAAGCCACTGTTGACCAAGAAACAGCGCGAAAAGCGTCTCACCTGGGCTAAGGAAAAAAAGAGCTGGACTGCTGCTGAGTGGTCCAAAGTCATGTTTTCTGACGAAAGCAAATTTTGCATTTCCTTTGGAAATCGAGGTCCCAGAGTCTGGAGGAAGACAGGAGAGGCACAGGATCCACGTTGCCTGAAGTCTAGTGTAAAGTTTCCACCATCAGTGATGGTTTGGGGTGCCATGTCATCTGCTGGTGTCGGTCCACTCTGTTTCCTGAGATCCAGGGTCAACGTTTTAGAGCACTTCATGCTTCCTGCTGCTGACCTGCTCTATGGAGATGGAGATTTCAAGTTCCAAGAGGACTTGGCGCCTGCACACAGCGCAAAATCTACCCGTGCCTGGTTTACGGACCATGGTATTTCTGTTCTAAATTGGCCCGCCAACTCCCCTGACCTTAGCCCCATAGAAAATCTGTGGGGTATTGTGAAAAGGAAGATGCAGAATGCCAGACCCAAAAACGCAGAAGAGTTGAAGGCCACTATCAGAGCAACCTGGGCTCTCATAACACCTGAGCAGTGCCAGAAATTCATCGACTCCATGCCACGCCGCATTAACGCAGTAATTGAGGCAAAAGGAGCTCCAACCAAGTATTGAGTATTGTACATGCTCATATTTTTCATTTTCATACTTTTCAGTTGGCCAACATTTCTAAAAATCCCTTTTTTGTATTAGCCTTAAGTAATATTCTAATTTTGTGACACACGGAATTTTGGATTTTCTTTTGTTGCCACTTCAAATCATCAAAATTAAATGAAATAAACATTTGAATGCATCAGTCTGTGTGCAATGAATAAATATAATGTACAAGTTACACCTTTTGAATGCAATTACTGAAATAAATCAAGTTTTTCAAAATATTCTAATTTACTGGCTTTTACCTGTATATGCGCCACACTGTGAACCCACACCAAACAAGAATGACAAACACATTTCGGGAGAACATCCGCACCGTAACACAACATAAACAAAACAGAACAAATACCCAGAAGCCCTTGCAGCACTAACTCTTCCGGGACACTACAATATACGCCCCCTGCTACCCCCTAAACCCCCCAACCCCGCCCACCTCAACCTCCTCATGCTCTCTCAGGGAGAACATGTCCCAAATTCCAAGCTGCTGCTGTTTTGAGGCATGTTAAAAAAAAACAATGCACTTTGTGACTTCAATAATAAACATGGCAGTGCCATGTTGGCATTTTTTTCCATAACTTGAGTTGATTTATTTTGGAAAACCTTGTTACATTGTTTAATGCATCCAGCGGGGCATCATAACAAAATTAGGCATAATGAAAGCTGCAAGCAGCGTTGGTCGGGCCCGCGTATTTGGCAGGTGCTAGTCCTAAGTGTCCCAATACTTTTGTCCAGTTTTAGTAGTACGTGTCCCAATACTTTTGTCAAGTTGTAGTCCTCAGTTTCCCAATACATTTGTCCAGTGTAGGTGTCCCAATACTTTTTTCCAGTGGTAGTCCTAAGTGTCCCAATACTTTTGTCCGGTGGTAGTCTTAAGTGTCCCAATACTTTTGTCCGGTGGTAGTCATAAGTGTCCCAATACTTTTGTCTAGTGTACCTACCTTGTCTGCATTGTGTAGGCACGCTGGTGCTTCCTGCTTTTAAGCAGCCATCTTAAAAAAACAGCAGCGCAGCAGCATCAGCACAGCGGTTCTTTGAAGGGTCATAAAATCAAAACCGGAGCAGTTAGAAAAACGCTGTTCCGTACTTTTATACACAAGGGTTCAATCTCTCCTGTGTTAGTTTGAAGGCGAAACGACAAACCCGCTCAGAGGAGATAGTTTTTGAAGGAAGGTGACCGGTTTTTACAAAAAACTTGTTTTGAAGGGGGAATAGCAAACTTCCTGTTGATTTTTGCTGGGGGTTGTCAATCTATGAAATGTAGGTCTAAGTGAGACCTACATAGAGGTTTTTGTTTCATGTCTCTCCGACCTTCCCAGTGGGAGTTACAGGCAGTTTTGTCTTTTTTTTCTTCCGAGGAGCAGTTTTTTCAGCGTTTTATTCAAAAATTGCGCTAGAGCGCAATTTTGAGATTTGGGGTTTGGTTTTTTTATTAGATCGCTATTTTTGCCAGTCCTGATGTGTGTGTTCAGTTCGGTGAGTTTTGAAGCATGTTAAGGGGGTCAAATTACAGCTCAAAGAGGCAAAAGTGACTGTTTTTAGTACTTTTTTGTCTTGAAGGGGAAATTGCCAACTTCCTGTTGATTTCTGCCCAAGGATGTACAATTATGAAATCTGAGGTCTAAGTCAGACCTACATAGAGAATTTTGTTTCATGTCTTTCCGACCTTCCTAGTGGGAGTTACAGGCAGTCTAGTTTTTTTTTTTCCTAGGGGGCGCTAGAGCGCAATTTTGAGGTTCGTTTTTTTCCATTAAAAGACCATTTTCGCAGGTCCTGATGTGTGGGTCAAATATGGTGAGTTTTGAAGCATGTTAAGTGGGTCAAATTAGTGCTCAAAGAGGCGGCCGGTATAATAATAATAAAACCTTACAAATTCAATAGGTCCTTATGTCCAGAGGTGGGTAGTAACGCGCTACATTTACTCCGTTACATCTACTTGAGTAACTTTTGGGATAAATTGTACTTCTAAGAGTAGTTTTAATGAAACATACTTTTACTTTTACTTGAGTATATTTATAGAGAAGAAACGCTACTTTTACTCCGCTACTTTTATCTACATTCAGCTCGCTACTCGCTACTAATTTTAATCGATCTGTTAATGCACGCTTTGTTTGTTTTGGTCTGTCAGACAGACCTT
>NC_084564.2:1660000-1670000 GCF_033978685.3 Nerophis lumbriciformis
TGACCACTAAATGGTAACACCCCAATAAGTTTTTCAACTTGTTTAAGTCAGGTCATGTGACCGCCTGGCTCTGTTTGATTGGTCCAACGTCACCAGTGACTGCATCTGATTGGTGGAACGGAGTGAACGTCACCAGTGACTGTATTTGTTGAAACGCAGGCACTATGAAGGTCTGTCTGACAGACCAAAACAAACAAAGCGTGCATTAACAGATCGATCAAAATTAGTAGCGAGTAGCGAGCTGAATGTAGATAAAAGTAGCGGAGTAAAAGTAGCGTTTCTTCTCTATAAATATACTCAAGTAAAAGTAAAAGTATGTTGCATTAAAACTACTCTTAGAAGTACAATTTATCCCAAAAGTTACTCAAGTAGATGTAACGGAGTAAATGTAGCGCGTTACTACCCACCTCTGGTGACGTCACAGGAAAATGGACGGGTGGTTAAAATCAGGCACTTTGAAGCTTTTTTTTAGGGATATTGCGTGATGGGTAAAATTTTGAAAAAAACTTCGAAAAATATAATAAGCCACTGGGAACTGATTTTTAATGGTTTTAACCATTCTGAAATTGTGATAATGTTCCCCTTTAAGGCCCAACACTTGTAGCGTGTGACCATAGCAGAATTACGCAAGTCAGTATTCATTAGAGATGCGCGGTTTGCGGGCACAACCGCGGAGTCCGCGGATTATCCGCGGATTATCCGCGGATTATCCGCGGAACGGGCGAATGAAATTAAAAAAAAATAGATTTTATCCGCGGGTCGGGTCGGGCGGTTGAAATAAAAAAAAATTAGATTTTAAATAGATTCAGGCGGGTGGCAGTTAAACCAATTGGTAAATATATATACATAGTTAAATGTTGTTACCCACATACGAAAAACGAGCAGGCACCTGCAGCATATGCCACAACAGAAGAAGAAAAAAAAAAGAGATGGTCACTTTTAGGAGCGGAGAAGGGACGCCTCGCCGGGTCCGGGACCGAGGCCCCTTCCCCCGAGAGGGCCCCACCGGGAGCCGTAGCTGAGGCGATCCGCGAGAAGGGCCCGACGCACGTCCAGGGTCACCACCGCGCCCACCGCACCGACACCCCGCCTCGTCCGCCTTCGCCGCGGCCGGCGTCACGCGCAGCAGGTAAGCAGCTTACCTGCCCGCCACCCCCGTGGCCGGGGGCTCGTAACAGGGGTCACTCCGCGCGCTCCGCCCGCGCAGCTTACCTGCCCGCCACCCCTGTTGCCGGGGGCGCGTAACAGGGGTCACTCCGCGCGCAGTGCGCTCACGAAAGGGGTGGGGCTCACCCTGGTTGATATAGACAGCAGGACGGTGGCCATGGAAGTCGGAACCCGCTAAGGAGTGTGTAACAACCCACCTGCCGAATCAACTAGCCCTGAAAATGGATGGCGCTGGAGCGTCGGGCCCATACCCGGCCGTCGCCGGCAGCGAGACGCGCTTGGAGGTGCGCTCAGCGCGGCTCCCATATGATTGCGCACTGGTGTGCGTCTGGGTCGTGACAGCGTGGCACGCGAATGTCTGTGCTGCATTGGATCAGTCTCCTTTCTTTAACAGGCAAAAGCTTTATAACCTCACTAATGCCTTGCATCGTCTATATTAGATATATAACAACGGGCGGGTGCGGGCGGATGCGGTTCTGATCAAATGTTAGATCGGGTGGATGGCGGATGGTTGGCGACTTTCTGATGCGGTTGCGGATGAAATAATTGCCTATCCGCGCATCTCTAGTATTCATCTTTGCGTGACCTCTGACCTGCCAGGGCTTTGATGCGGGAGCACTCAAACAGCTTGGCACTGGTACACTCCGTCTCCCAGAACCCCGAGCTGATTGGCCGGTTGTTGTTGTTGAGCTGGCGCTGGGCTTCGGCGTTGTCCAAGTCTGGGGAGGCATTCGCCATGGCGCCCGACGCCCTGCCACACACACACAAACACAGACATGCACACACACAAACACACACACACACACACACGGCCAGAGGCTTGTGATATGACACGTCTGATCTTTGCACGCTAAATAAGCAAGCACAGGTTCTACAAACCCCAAGACCAGTGAAGTTGGCACGTTGGGTAAATCCTAAATAAAAACAGAATACAATGATTTGCAAATCCTTTTCAACTTATATTCAATTGAATAGACTGCAAAGACAAGATACTTAACGTTCGAACTGGAAAACTTTGTTATTTTTTGCAAATATTACCTCATTTGGAATTTGATGCCTGCAACATGTTTCAAAAAAGCTGGCACAAGTGGCAAAAAAGACTGATAAAGTTGAGGAATGCTCATCAAACACTTATTTGGAACACCCCACAGGTGAGCAGGCTAATTGGGAACAGGTGGGTGCCACGATTGGGTATAAAAGCAGCTTCCATGAAATGCTCAGTCATTCACAAACAAGGACGGGGCGAGGGTCACCACTTTGTCAACAAATGCGTGAACAAATTGTTGAACAGTTTAAGAACAACATTTCTCAACCAGCTATTGCAAGGAATTTAGGGATTTCACCATCTACGCTCCGTAATATCATCAAAAGGTTCAGAAAATCTGGAAAAATCACTGCACGTAACATTGAATGCCCGTGACCTTCGATCCCTCAGGCGGTACTGCATCAAAAACCGACATCAGTGTGTAAAGGATATCACCACATGGACTCAGGAACACTCCAGAAAACCACTGTCAGTAACTACAGTTTGTCGCTACATCTTTAAGTGCAAGTTAAAACTCTACAAAGCCTGCTAATTAGCCCGCAAAGCAAAAGCCATTTATCAACAACACCCAGAAACGCCGCCGGCTTCGCTGGGCCTGAGCTCATCTAAGATCGACTGATGCAAAGTGGAAAAGTGTTCTGTGGTCTGACGAGTCCACATTTCAAATTGTTTTTGGAAACTGTGGACGTCGTGTCCTCCGGAACAAAGAGGAAAAGAACCATCCGGATTGTTATAGGCGCAAAGTGTAAAAGGCAGCATGTGTGATGGTATGGGGGTGTATTAGTGCCCAAGACATGGGTAACTTTCACATCTGTGAAGGCACCATTAATGCTGAAAGGTACATACAGGTTTTGGAGCAACATATGTTGCCATCCAAGCAACGTTACCATGGACGCCCCTGCTTATTTCAGCAAGACAATGCCAAGCCACGTGTTACAACAGCGTGGCTTCGTAGTAAAAGAGTGTGGGTACTAGACTGGCCTGCCTGTAGTCCAGACCTGTCTCCCATTGAAAATGTGTGGCGCATTATGAAGCCTAAAATAGCACAACGGAGACCCCCGGACTGTTGAACAACTTAAGCTGTACATCAAGCAAGAATGGGAAAGAATTCCACCTGAGAAGCTTCAAAAATTGGTCTCCACAGTTCCAAAATGTTTACTGAAGGAAAGGCCTTCATACGTTAACATGAAAGTGACAAGAAAGATGAGACTAATGCACTAGGGCTGCAGCTAACGATTATTTTTCTATCGATTAATCTATAGATTATTTTTTCGATTAATCGGTTAATCTATAGATTATTTTTTCGATTAATCTATAGATTATTTTTCCTTTTACCGATTTTTTTTTAATTTAAAATGAAGAGGAAAAAATAAATGTAGGCCAGTTTTTTCAAAAGGCATGGCTTTTATTTACAAAAAAAAAAGTATGGCCACTCAGTCAACATTGACAACAACATGACAAAATATTCTGTAACAATGTAAACATTTAAAACTTTTAACATTTAGCAAAATTAAAAGTATCTTATTTGCTTTTTAATGTGCAAATATAAAAGTAAACATCCAGTGCAAATCTTAATATTCTGGAATAGTATAAGCATTTCAAAAGTAAAAGTATTGCTTATTTTGCTTTAAAATGTGCAAAAATAAAGATAAACATCCAATACAAAAAAGTGCAAAACGGAAATATTCTGTAACAAGTGTAAACATTTCTACAAAAGTAAAAGTATTGCTTATTTGCTAAAATGTGCAAAAATAAAGCTAAACATCCAATACAAAAAAGTGTACAGTGTAAACATTTCAACAAAAGTAAAAGTATTGCTTATTTTGCTTAATAACACAACGATAGTATGATTAAAGTGAAAGTTAATTGTTGGTTTGTACATAGTATATGTAGCTGTTAATGTTGTAAAAGGTATTTGCACAACTAACTAACGTTAGCGTTTGTGACACGTCTTGTGCCGTGGGGTTCTTTCAGGACCGACAGACTGAACGCCAGACGGCTTTGCCAGGTTTACAATCTTTTAATTTTACACAAAGTCTTTTCTCTTCCAACTGCGCGGATCGCGCACCTGGGCACGATTGCGGCGTCGCTCCCGGCGCGCCCCGCCTCGCCGCTCGCTCGCCGCCGCCGCCTCTCCACAGCGTTAAAGAGGAGCGCGTCTTTGTAAACACTGAACAGGCACGCCAAACGCGCCTCTCAGAGCGAAACGGTGCTTTAGTTTATGAATTTACAACGCAGATACAAATGACACATTCATGTTTTTGTGTAATGATGACAACGTATACGCACGCGGACGATTGACTTGTTGATGGTGATGGCAAGAACGCTGTCGGGGGTTTTCTTTTCAAATGTTCGTTCATAGCCGTTGTGCTGCTATGATAGGCCATTTCCGCTCGACACAGTGTGCATACAACAACATTATTAGGCCGTTTATTGAAATACTCCCACACTTTTGACGACTTTTGGCGTGCTTTTTTCCCCTCGCTCGCATCGTCTGCTTTGCGCTACGCCATGACAGTAAAGTAGTGTGACGTAAATATGCGACGCGCCGACGCACAAAAACGGCGTCGACGTATTTACGTAACCGATGACGTCGACTACATCGACGCGTCGTTTCAGCCTTATAATGCACGCTACTGTAAATATTTCTATTGTATATTTACAGTCGCGCATGTCCTATCTGGGAGTTTTGGAGCCATTATGAATAATTAACGTGGCAACAGGGTCTCGCAATAACAAGGCTTTAAAAATAAACGCTGCTGTCTAAAAAAGAAGAATGATTCTGACAGCTGAGAAGCGTAAAAATAACTTCTGGCCAAAAAAACAAATGAAAAGGACATTGCCTTTGGAGACATGCACATCAAGAAGGCATTAGAGCGCATGTTCAAAGAGCAACACAAACACTGAGCTGCGTTTCAGCTAACTACTCAGATGGTTGAATAATATTAATAATCAGAATGAAGAATACTTGTGAGGAAATGATGGCGGCACACTACAATCAGGCAAGAAGTCACAGAGCGAAACAGCTCTCATCAGACTCCTTCCCCAACTGGCGGTTTCTCTGAGGCGCATTCTCCTATTTGACCACAAGTCCTCATCGCAACTGTCAGCCGCTCGTCAAAACACGTGATGATGTTTTCAGGGCCACCCCTGCAAATCCAGATGATGCACCGCCAACACCAACCAATAACCGACGATGGCCCCGAGGAGCCCGCTCAGCACCTGGCACCATGATTTATATTTAGATGTAGCTACTAGTCGTTAGCTTATACAACTGCGTCAATAAAGACAAGATGCAGGTGCTACACCTCGCAGAGCATACGTCAAAACTGCATATACGGTGGGGCAAAGAAGTATTTAGTCAGCCACCAATTGTGCAAGTTGTCCCACTTAAAATGATGACAGAGGTCTGTAATTTTCATCTTAGGTACACTTCAACTGTGAGAGACAGAATGTGAAAAAAAAATCCAGGAATTCATATTGTAGGATTTTTAAAGAATTTATTTGTAAATTATGGTGGAAAATAAGTATTTGGTCAATAACAAAAATTCAACTCAATACTTTGTAATATAACCTTTGTTGGCAATTACAGAGGTCAAACGATTACTATAGGTCTTTACCAGGTTTGCACACACAGTAGCTGGTATTTTGGCCCATTCCTCCATGCAGATCTTCTCGAGAGCAGTGATGTTGTGGGGCTGTCGCCGAGCAACACGGACTTTCAACTCCCTCCACAGATTTTCTAAGGGGTTGAGGTCTGGAGACTGGCTAGGCCACTCCAGGACTTTCAAATGCTTCTTACGGAACCACTCCTTCGTTGCCCGGGCGGTGTGTTTGTGATCATTGTCATGCTGGAAGACCCAGCCACGTTTCATCTTCAAAGCTCTCACTGATGGAAGGAGGTTTTGGCTCAAAATCTCACGATACATGGTCCCATTCATTCTTTCCTTAACACGGATCAGTCGGCCTGTCCCCTTAGCAGAAAAGCAGCCCCAAAGCATGATGTTTCCACCCCCATGCTTCACAGTAGGTATGGTGTTCTTGGGATGCAACTCAGTATTCTTCTTCCTCCAAACACGACGAGTTGAGTTTATACCAAAAAGTTCTATTTTGGTTTCATCTGACCACATGACATTCTCCCAATCCTCTGCTGTATCATCCATGTGCTCTCTGGCAAACTTCAGACGGGCCTGGACATGCACTGGCTTAAGCAGGGGGACACGTCTGGCCCTGCAGGATTTGATTCCCTGTCGGCGTAGTGTGTTACTGATGGTAACCTTTGTTACTTTGGTCCCAGCTCTCTGCAGGTCATTCAGCAGGTCCCCCCGTGTGGTTCTGGGATTTTTGCTCACCGTTCTCATGATCATTTTGACCCCACGGGATGAGATCTTGCGTGGAGCCCCAGATCGAGGGAGATTATCAGTGGTCTTGTATGTCTTCCATTTTCTGATAATTGCTCCCACAGTTGATTTTTTCACACCAAGCTGCTTGCCTATTGTAGATTCACTCTTCACAGTCTGGTGCAGGTCTTCAATTATTTTCCTGGTGTCCTTTGACAGCTCTTTGGTCTTGGCCATAGTGGAGTTTGGAGTCTGACTGTTTGAGGCTGTGGACGGGTGTCTTTTATACAGATAACAAGTTCAAACAGGTGCCATTAATACAGGTAACAAGTGGAGGACAGAAGAGCTTCTTAAAGAAGAAGTTACAGGTCTGTGAGAGCCAGAGATCTTCCTTGTTTGAAGTGACCAAATACTTATTTTCCACCATAATTTACAAATAAATTCTTTAAAATTCCTACAATGTGAATTCCTGGATTTTTTTTCCCATTCTGTATCTCACAGTTGAAGTGTACCTATGATGAAAATTACAGACCTCTGTCATCATTTTAAGTGGGAGAACTTGCACAATCGGTGGCTGACTAAATACTTTTTTGCCCCACTGTATGTGTTTTTCTAACCACAGGGTGCCCCCTGGAGGGCTGCCAAAAATATCTGTTTCTCAGCTGTGGTCGGTAACTCAGATGTAATACACTTTTCCACCACTTGTGGCAGTAATGACAATCTCTAAACAAACAGAAGAAGTTGATTGATTGATTGATTGATTGATTGAAACTTGTATTAGTAGATTGCACAGTACAGTAAATATTCCGTACAATTGACCCCTAAATGGTAACACCCCAATAAGTTTTTCAACTTGTTTAAGTCGAGGTCCACGTTAATCAATTCAAGTCTGGAGCTAAAAGTCATAGTTTCTGAAGCGCCAAAATTATAACTAAAGTGATGAAGCTGTATTTTCATTTGCACTTTAATTTTATTGACAGCATATTTATTTCAGCAAATCATATTTGTATGTTAATTCATTTTTCGTACTTATTTTTCTAATGCGCTTGACCGAAACATAAGGTATATGTTTAATCAAAAGATATCATTATTGGATATGGGGCGGGGTTATGGGGGGAGGAGTATATTTATAGCTAGAATTCACTGAAAGTCAAGTATTTCTTTTATATATATATATATATATATATATATATATATATATATATATATATATATATATATATATATATATATATATATATAAAATAAATATAATAAAATACATAAAAATGACAATCTGGAGAAATCACTGCATGTAAGCAGCTAAGCCCGTGACCTTCCATCCCTCAGGCTGTACTGCATCAACAAGCGACATCAGTGTGTAAAGGATATCACCACATGGGCTCAGGAACACTTCAGAAACCCACTGTCAGTAACTACAGTTGGTCGCTACATCTGTAAGTGCAAGTTAAAACTCTCCTATGCAAGGCGAAAACCGTTTATCAACAACACCCAGAAACGCCGTCGGCTTCGCTGGGCCTGAGCTCATCTAAGATGGACTGATACAAAGTGGAAAAGTGTTCTGTGGTCTGACGAGTCCACATTTCAAATTGTTTTTGGAAACTGTGGACGTCGTGTCCTCTGGACCAAAGAGGAAAAGAACCATCCGGATTGTTATAGGCACAAAGTGTAAAAGGCAGCATGTGTGATGGTATGGGGGTGTATTAGTGCCCAAGACATGGGTAACTTACACATCTGTGAAGGCACCATTAATGCTGAAAGGTACATACAGGTTTTGGAGCAACATATGTTGCCATCCAAGCAACGTTACCATGGACGCCCCTGCTTATTTCAGCAAGACAATGCCAAGCCACGCGTTATATCAACGTGGCTTTATAGTAAAAGAGTTGCGGGTACTAGACTGGCCTGCCTGTAGTCCAGACCTGTCTCCCATTGAAAATGTGAAGCCTAAAATAGCACAAGGGAGACCCCCGGACTGTTGAACAACTTAAGCTGTACATCAAGCAAGAATGGGAAAGAATTCCACCTGAGAAGCTTCAAAAATGTGTCTCCTCAGTTCCCAAACCTTTACTGAGTGTTGTTAAAAGGAAAGGCCATGTAACACAGTGGTGAACATCCCTTTCTTTGCAAAAAAAAAATAAAGTTTATGAGTTTGAACATCAAATATGTTGTCTTTGTAGTGCATTCAACTGAATATGGGTTGAAAAGGATTTGCAAATCATTGTATTCCGTTTATATTTACATCTAACACAATTTCCCAACTCATATGGAAACGGGGTTTGTATATATATACAGGTAAAAGCCAGTAAATTAGAATATTTTGAAAAACTTGATTTATTTCAGTAATTGCATTCAAAAGGTGTAACTTGTACATTATATTTATTCATTGCACACAGACTGATGCATTCAAATGTTTATTTCATTTAATTTTGATGATTTGAAGTGGCAACAAATGAAAATCCAAAATTCCGTGTGTCACAAAATTGGAATATTACTTAAGGCTAATACAAAAAAGGGATTTTTAGAAATGTTGGCCAACTGAAAAGTATGAAAATGAAAAATATGATCATGTACAATACTCAATACTTGGTTGGAGCTCCTTTTGCCTCAATTACTGCGTTAATGCGGCGTGGCATGGAGTCGATGAGTTTCTGGCACTGCTCAGGTGTTATGAGAGCCCAGGTTGCTCTGATAGTGGCCTTCAACTCTTCTGCGTTTTTGGGTCTGGCATTCTGCATCTTCCTTTTCACAATACCCCACAGATTTTCTATGGGGCTAAGGTCAGGGGAGTTGGCGGGCCAATTTAGAACAGAAATACCATGGTCCGTAAACCAGGCACGGGTAGATTTTGCGCTGTGTGCAGGCGCCAAGTCCTGTTGGAACTTGAAATCTCCATCTCCATAGAGCAGGTCAGCAGCAGGAAGCATGAAGTGCTCTAAAACTTGCTGGTAGACGGCTGCGTTGACCCTGGATCTCAGGAAACAGAGTGGACCGACACCAGCAGATGACATGGCACCCCAAACCATCACTGATGGTGGAAACTTTACACTAGACTTCAGGCAACGTGGATCCTGTGCCTCTCCTGTCTTCCTCCAGACTCTGGGACCTCGATTTCCAAAGGAAATGCAAAATTTGCTTTCGTCAGAAAACATGACTTTGGACCACTCAGCAGCAGTCCAGCTGGTGTCGGTCCACTCTGTTTCCTGAGATCCAGGGTCAACGCAGCCGTCTACCAGCAAGTTTTAGAGCACTTCATGCTTCCTGCTGCTGACCTGCTCTATGGAGATGGAGATTTCAAGTTCCAACAGGACTTGGCGCCTGCACACAGCGCAAAATCTACCCGTGCCTGGTTTACGGACCATGGTATTTCTGTTCTAAATTGGCCCGCCAACTCCCCTGACCTTAGCCCCATAGAAAATCTGTGGGGTATTGTGAAAAGGAAGATGCA
>NC_084564.2:1675000-1690000 GCF_033978685.3 Nerophis lumbriciformis
CTGTTTTGGTCACGTGACCGATACGCCAACTGTGTCGCCTCCTCTGTGCCCTGTGAGCGGCTCTTTTCTACAGCCGGAGAAATAATAACTAAGAAGAGAAATCGTCTAAAATGTAATACGTCGGAAAAACTTTTTTTTTAATTTTTTTAATAAAAATGTGTAAAAAAATAAAATAAAAAAAATTCCCAGTCCACAATCATCCACAACACGTTCTCTTAGATTTCCATGTTATGATACATGTTCACATTATTTATTGACTGTATCTAAAAAAGATACAAATATATATTTATTTAAATGAAGATATGAAATAATCCTAAATGAAATACAATGACTTGGTTTATATTATTGTATATACTAGGGCAGGGGTCACCAACGCGGTGCCCGCGGTCACCAGGTAGCCCGTAAGGACCAGATCAGTCGCCAGCTGGCCTGTTCTAAAAATAGCTCAAAGAGCAGCACTTACCAGTGAGCTGCCTCTATTTTTTAAATTTTATTTATTTACTAGCAAGCTGGTCTCGCTTTGCTCGACATTTTTAATTCTAAAAGAGACAAAACTCAAATAGAATTTAAAAATCCATGAAAATATTTTAAAGACTTGGTCTTCACTTGGAATAAGCGGTAGGAAATGGATGGATGGATGGGTCTTCACTTGTTTAAATAAATTCATTTATTTTTTACTTTGCTTCTTATTACTTTTAGAAATACAATTTTAGAGAAAAAACACAACCTTAAAAATGATTTTAGGATTTTTAAACAAATATACCTTTTTACCTTTTAAATTTCTTCCTCTTCTTTCCTGACAATTTAAATCAATGTTCAAGTAAAAAAAATTTTTTTATTATTGTAAAGAATAATAAATATTTTAGCTTCTGTTTTTTCGACGAAGAATATTTGTGAAATATTTCTTCAAACTTACTATGATTAAAATTCAAAAAAAAATATTCTGGCAAATCTAGAAAATCTGTAGAATCAAATTTAAATCTTATTTCAAAGTATTTTGAATTTCTTTTAAAATTTTTGTTCTGGAAAATCTAGAAGAAATACTGAATTGTCTTTGTTAGAAATATAGCTTGGTCCAATTTGTTATATATTCTAACAAAGTGCAGATTGGATTTTAACCAATTTAAAACATGTCATCAAAATTCTAAAATGTATCTTAATCAGGAAAAATTACTAATGATGTTCCATAAATTGTTTTTTTAATTTTTTCAAAAAGATTCAAATTAGCTAGTTTTTCTCTTCTTTTTGTCGGTTGAATTTTGAATTTTAAAGAGTCGAAATTGAAGATAAACTATGTTTCAAAATGTTATTTTTTTCGTGTTTTCTCCTCTTTTAAACCGTTCAATTAAGTGTTTTTTTTCATCATTTATTCTCTACAAAAAACCTTCCGTAAAAGGAACAAAAAATGTACGACGGAATGACAGACAGAAATACCCATTTTTTTTTATATATATAAATGTATTTATTTAGGTATTCTTGTTTAAATCACACTTACGTGTAACTTACAAATGACAATATATTTATTTATTTAAGTGTGTATCAAACTGGTAGCCCTTCGCATTAATCAGTACCCAAGAAGTAGTTTTTGGTTTCAAAAAGGTTGGTGACCCCTGTACTAGGGCATCAAATCAGTGTCAGTTGAGTCGGTCCATAGGTTGCCTGTAGGGATTTTTAATGTCCAGCAGATGTCAGTATTTAGTGACACAGTATCGACACCAGAGGTGTGGACTCGAGTCACATGACTTGGACTCGAGTCAGACTCGAGTCATGAATTTGATGACTTTAGACTCGACTTGACAAAATGTAAAAAGACTTGCAACTCGGCTTAGACTTTAACATCAATGACTTGTGACTTCACTTGGACTTGAGCCTTTTGAATTGACATGACTTGACATGACTTGCTACTTTCCCCAAAACCCAAAGATGAAAAAGTTATTCGGGAGCGCTCCGTATTTTTCATTGTGTACTTGTCTATCAGCGTTGCGTGTGTCAGCTGGTGTGCTCTCAGTACAACAGCCAATCAAATTACATCTACTTTGTTTTCATCACACAGCATTCATCCAATCAAATTGCAGGACAACCAACGAAGAAGACATGTCCAAACCACACGCCAGTGAACAAAAAATGATACCTAAAATAATTTTGTTTGGTTATAAAAATTACGAGGTGGTCAACACAAAACGGTTTGCAGTATGCAACACATGCGGTTCCAAAATGACTGATGGAGAGGCAACAACTTCCAACTTCGTCCGGCATTTGAAGTTGCACAAAGAACGGTAAGTTTTGAATGTAAGATAACGTTTATTGGCTAAGTAACGTGACTTTTATTTGCTGTGTAGTTAAATCAGTGAGGCTGTAAACTCACTGCTAACGTTATAACGTTATTGCAAACACGGGAATCTGTTGCAGTTCACTACCTTATTCATACTTTTTGTTCAGTGATTTTTTTTAAGCAGGGTTACGTTAGTCAATATATCACACGTAACGTTAGACGGCGGTCAGCAGCACCGCGTATTTTAGCCACCTAAAAAAAGACAAAAATAGTAAAATAAAGGTCAGTTAAAATGTATACTATATTATGAATATGTGTACCGTTTTAGCTAGCTTTCTGACATACTGTTGGTTGTTTACCTCAGTGGTCCCCAACCACCGGGCCGCGGCCCGGTACTGGTCCGTGGATCGATTGGTATCGGGCCGCACAAGAAATAATTTTTTTCTTTTCTTTTTTTAATTAAATCAACATAAAAAAACACAAGATACACTTACAAGTAGTGCACCAACCCAAAACAACTCTCTCCCCCCTTTTGTTCTGGGCATTGAACATGAAGACTCTTCCTTCACTGTTCCGAGTGGCCATGAGAGTCTTGGCAGTGCCTGCCTCCAGTGCTCCAGTGGGGCGAGTTTTCAGCCATGGTGGCATCATACTACGCCCCCATCGTGCACAAATGACTGACAGACTCTTGGCTAATTTGGTCTTTTGCAAATGCAATGCAGCATAGGGCCCTGACATATAAAAAGTACAACTTTTTTGTTATGTTCACGTATATGTCATGTTTTTTCAATGTTAACACTTTTGTACAAATAAGTACATTTGCACTTTATTTTTCAATGTGTTTGTTCTGTAAAGGAATGAGTTAATGTTTCAAATGACTGGTTAATAGTGCTATTATAAAGTGCAATGTCAGCACAATTTTCTTTCCTGCAATATAAAATGCACTTGTTTTAATAAATAAATACAGCGTTTGAAAAGCATACACAATCTGTGTTAATATATTAGTCTGTGGTTAAAAGGACTTGAAAGGACTCAAAACTCAAAATGCAGGACTTAGGACTTGACTTGAGACTTTCCAGTCTTGACTTTGGACTTGACTCGGGGCTTGCCTGTCTTGACTCGGGACTTGACTCGGACTTGAGGGCAAAGACTTGAGACTTACTTGTGACTTGCAAAACAATGACTTGGTCCCACCTCTGATCGACACAGTATCAATACAGTTTTGCAATGTGTCGAAACGCTTCATGACGCCTCATCAACCCATCACTATCACAAATCAAACATACTTTGTGGATTATTCGTACGGTGTTCTAGCACTCATTTTTCTTCTCTTGGTAAAACCATTTGTCATTTTACTGCCCCTGCTGGAGAACCAGCAACATAGCAACATAGTCACCGTACGAATGACCAAATGTTTAAAAGAGTACTGTACCTTTAAATAGTCAGGAAAGGGAGGGGGCGAGTGGGGGTGGAGTCTAATATGCGGAAGCGGCCCCCCGAGTCTCGACTTGCTACAGAATGGACACACTAATGTGACTTTTTAAAGAAGAAGACTTACACTCCGACTCTCGGGACGATCTCAGCTGCGGACAATGTCTGACTCCATTAAGAATGTGGCCATTTTTGGAGCGACGGGAATGACCGGCCAGGCCACCGTGCCCCTCGCGGCGGCTGCAGGTTAGAGATGACGTCACGCCTCCGTGACATAACACAGGTTCTGGTGTGAGGGATCAATATTATTGTCAAACTTGTTTTTTTTAAATATTTTATAGATTTAATCTATTAATATACGTTTTTAAATCGTTTTTTTGCAGCATGATTATGCAAATAATGTAACTAATTACCTATATATGCAGCTGAGAATAATTTGACAGAATTGAACACGTTTCTACTGTTAAATGTGTACAGATAAATACATTTTGTGTTATATTGACTGAGTGTGTTTACATTGAAAGACAGATACATTATGACACGCCACCTTTGGGGTGTCCAAAGTGCAACCCGGGGGCCGTTGGCGGCGCGCAACACGTTTTGTAACACTGTAAAAGTACTATTAGTAAGAAAACACACACAATAAACATAAAAGTGGAGTAAAAGAGCAAATCTAACGATACACTGGGAAATAATTGTATTCCAATAGAGTAGTTAAAGTACAAAAATGTTAAGAGTGTATAATAACCTTTCGGATTCATATTTCTTTCTACGTTTTTTTTGATCAACTTCAATCTTCATACCTGCCAACTACTCCAGTTTTCCCGTAATTAGTACGGTTTTCATCAACCTATTCCGGGTTACGGTTGCAGTGATAAAAAAATACGTTTTTTCATTAATTAATTTTTTTTTTTTTTTTAAGTTTTATTCACGAAATCGCGTAACAACAATGACAATCGACACTGCTTCCCGTAACTTCCTATCGAGCCATTCCGAATGCCATGCGCGAGGCTATTTATAGCACCGCTGCCAAGCACGAGGCACCAGTTGCCATTGTTTCCAAACGAGCGAACGATCATGGAATCAGCCGGAGAAAAATCGCAAACGAGTCTTAAACCGAAAAGAAAACTGCAGTCATTCCGTGAAGAATATTCAAAAGGAATAATTATCCGTTCCAAAAAGGGTGAAAACTACGCGAATTGCACCTTGTGCAGACAAGATTTTTCGATCGGACACGGAGGAATTAGCCATGTAAAAGACCACGTTGGGACAAAAAAACACAAGTCTAATGCCGTTGCTAAATTCGGATTTTAGCCACAAAAAGGTAATGACACCAATGTTATCTATTGGAATTGTTTAGTACTGTTATACTGTTAAAAGTGTTTATACTATTTATGCTTTCAAGTCCAAGTTGAAGAAATCTTGTTAAATGTTGACAGCATAACTACCAAAATACAGAAGTATGTCCTTAATATTTTTGCAGTGCTATTTCTGTTGAAAAGTTCAAATGATTACATTAGAGATGTGATGTGCCACTTTTCAAGTGTCTGATGGCTTCAATTAATTTTCATTCATTTTTCATATTTTGAATTCTTTTGAAAGGCTTACAAAAAAACTACATTTGAATTGTAATTCCATGCTATTGACAGGACTATTAATTTTAATGAAGTTAGCTTACCATGTTTACAGTATGATAATTGTGATAGAAATGTGAATTTTAGGCACAGAATATTTTTTACAATTGAACAAGGCAGTAGATTATACAAGCTTGGACAGAAAGTTAATAATGACACCAATTTTTTTTTTTAATGGAATTGTTTAGTACTGTTTTACCATTTGTTTACTGTAAAAAGTGTTTATACTGTTTATACTTTCAATTAACAAATTGAAGTCTTGTGAAAGGTTGACAGGATAACTGGCATTAACTGTCAAAATCATTTCAAACTATTGAAGTTAGCTTACAGAATAAACATGTCAATCAACCCATATGATTTTTGCTGTAATATTTTTGTTTTGAAAAGTCACTGTGACTGATAGAAAAGTGATGGTTTTAGCAACATTTTAACCTGTCTGAATGCAATCAATCATTTTGCGTCGGGGGGCGAACCTGAACCCCCCACCTGGACTTTGTCCTGGACCTACCGGGGCCTGTGGCCCCTGGACCCTGGCTACTAGGTTTTTCTGATTTCAAAAGTTGGCAGGTATGAATCTTAAATAAAAATATCGAACATTTCATGTTTTTTTAAATTACATTTTAACCCTTTGAATATATATATATATATATATATATATATATATATATATATATATATATATATATATATATATATATATATATATATATATTTATTTTTTATTTTTTTTATTTTTTAAATGCATGATTTATCATCCTTATAATAAATGTTAAAGGGCTGAAGGACTGGTGAAAAGAACCATTAATAATACGAATCATATTGTTATAGGGATTTTTTTTATAGGGCCAGATTCCCAAGAGAAACATGTGCATATTAAAGTGTTCATTATAATATTTAATTAATTAATTTCATAATGAATACATTGTATATCAAATAATAAATAATATAATTAATTTACAATTTATTAATAAATATTTTGTTTACCAAGTCCTAGCTTCTAATACAATGACTTGTCACAATAAACAAAACATAAATATATGAGGTATATGTCTTTTTAATCTCCTTTTTAGATAATGTTGACCAGCAAATACATAGTTTTAGACTCCAAAAAAGGGTATTTATTTTGATCAAGTTTTGGTCAGATCCAACACATTTGCATGCAGAGACCACCAAATGTTTGTGACACACTATAGACCAGTTAGCTAATTGATAAAGCTGCAATAATATTTTGATAATAAATAACTGATTGGACTTGGAATTGTTGTCATTATTTGTTATAGTCCTTGTATGTGTGCGCCTAAGAACAGCTGAGTCACGTTTAGACTTTCCAGGGTTACGGCAGAGAAGATAAGGTAGATATGTTGGTTATCTTGGTCGTACAGGAGGGGCGGAGTCACACTGACCGTTTGCTCGTCAGGTGAAACTAAAGCTCATGAGCTCAGACAAGCGGCTGAATTCTGATTTGGACACCAATTTAGGTTATAATGTAAATAGAAATAATCTGTTACAGGGTCAAACTCACCTCCTACTCCCCCCTTACAGGCTATGACGTAACAGTGCTGGTCCGGGACCCCGCCAGGCTGCCCGCCGACCACAAGGCGTCCAGGGTGGTGGTGGGGGACGTCCTTAATATGGAGGACGTGAAGAAGACCATGGAGGGCCAGGACGCCGTCATCATCGTGCTGGGCACCAGGAACGACCTGAGTGAGCTGCGTCACATCTTCAATACGTAAAAGCAGGGGTGTCCAAACTTTTGCCACTGACAAAAATGAAAGCATCCATTGGCCCATTGGATATTTTTCATATTCAAAACAAATAGCTTTCCTTGGTTTTGTTAAGTCTTAAATGTCCCAAGTACCCAAAAAGTCATTAAAGTGTTAAAAATAAGTTATATATTAATATTTGTTTTACTTTCAACACTTAAATATCTATGGATCCACTTCAGATATACAGGTAAAAGCCAGTAAATTAGAATATTTTGAAAAACTTGATTTATTTCAGTAATTGCATTCAAAAGGTGTAACTTGTACATTATATTTATTCATTGCACACAGACTGATGCATTCAAATGTTTATTTCATTTAATTTTGATGATTTGAAGTGGCAACAAATGAAAATCCAAAATTCTGTGTGTCACAAAATTAGAATATTACTTAAGGCTAATACAAAAAAGGGATTTTTAGAAATGTTGGCCAACTGAAAAGTATGAAAATGAAAAATATGAGCATGTACAATACTCAATACTTGGTTGGAGCTCCTTTTGCCTCAATTACTGCGTTAATGCGGCGTGGCATGGAGTCGATGAGTTTCTGGCACTGCTCAGGTGTTATGAGAGCCCAGGTTGCTCTGATAGTGGCCTTCAACTCTTCTGCGTTTTTGGGTCTGGCATTCTGCATCTTCCTTTTCACAATACCCCACAGATTTTCTATGGGGCTTAGGTCAGGGGAGTTGGCGGGCCAATTTAGAACAGAAATACCATGGTCCGTAAACCAGGCACGGGTAGATTTTGCGCTGTGTGCAGGCGCCAAGTCCTGTTGGAACTTGAAATCTCCATCTCCATAGAGCAGGTCAGCAGCAGGAAGCATGAAGTGCTTTAAAACTTGCTGGTAGACGGCTGCGTTGACCCTGGATCTCAGGAAACAGAGTGGACCGACACCAGCAGATGACATGGCACCCCAAACCATCACTGATGGTGGAAACTTTACACTAGACTTCAGGCAACGTGAATCCTGTGCCTCTCCTGTCTTCCTCCAGACTCTGGGACCTCGATTTCCAAAGGAAATGCAAAATTTGCTTTCGTCAGAAAACATGACTTTGGACCACTCAGCAGCAGTCCAGCTGGTGTCGGTCCACTCTGTTTCCTGAGATCCAGGGTCAACGCAGCCGTCTACCAGCAAGTTTTAGAGCACTTCATGCTTCCTGCTGCTGACCTGCTCTATGGAGATGGAGATTTCAAGTTCTAACAGGACTTGGCGCCTGCACACAGCGCAAAATCTACCCGTGCCTGGTTTACGGACCATGGTATTTCTGTTCTAAATTGGCCCGCCAACTCCCCTGACCTTAGCCCCATAGAAAATCTGTGGGGTATTGTGAAAAGGAAGATGCAGAATGCCAGACCCAAAAACGCAGAAGAGTTGAAGGCCACTATCAGAGCAACCTGGGCTCTCATAACACCTGAGCAGTGCCAGAAACTCATCGACTCCATGCCACGCCGCATTAACGCAGTAATTGAGGCAAAAGGAGCTCCAACCAAGTATTGAGTATTGTACATGCTCATATTTTTCATTTTCATACTTTTCAGTTGGCCAACATTTCTAAAAATCCCTTTTTTGTATTAGCCTTAAGTAATATTCTAATTTTGTGACACACGGAATTTTGGATTTTCATTTGTTGCCACTTCAAATCATCAAAATTAAATGAAATAAACATTTGAATGCATCAGTCTGTGTGCAATGAATAAATATAATGTACAAGTTACACCTTTTGAATGCAATTACTGAAATAAATCAAGTTTTTCAAAATATTCTAATTTACTGGCTTTTACCTGTATCTGTTGATACAAGGTTTACATTTTCTTATGCTTTATCAAAGAAAACCCTGTTTTAAGGCCAGTACACCAAATATGTTATATTTTCCTCTAAAAAATGTTCAAAGTGAAATCTTTGCTGTTGAGTATTTGGAGCATTACAGATCAATAATCCATAGCCTTTATTTTGGTTCAATATTGCTTTTTGAGAAATGACAGTTTAAAAAAAAAACAGTTTCAAAGTTTCAGGTCCCCACTCAAAAAAGCGTTAAAAATAAGTCATATATCAATATATATTATTTTTACTTTAAACCAGGGGTGTCAAACTCAAATACAGAGTGGGCCAAAATGTAAAACTGAACAAAGCCGCGGGCCAAGGTTGAACAAATGAACCTTTTAATAGGGACCCAAACAAGTTTTGCATTGAATATTGAACAAGCAAGGCTTATATAAAAAAACGACTTCTGGACGGCTTCGAAGCGATTCTGGACCACCATCCGCCGCCTCAGGAAGGGGAAGCAGTGCACTATCAACACCGTGTATGGTGAGGATGGTGTTCTGCTGACCTCGACTGCGGATGTTGTGGATCGGTGGAGGGAATACTTCGAAGACCTCCTCAATCCCACCAACACGTCTTCCTATGAGGAAGCAGTGCCTGGGGAATCTGTGGTGGACTCTTCTATTTCTGAGGTTGCCGAGGTAGTTAAAAAGCTCCTCGGTGGCAAGGCCCCGGGGGTGGATGAGATCCGCCCGGAGTTCCTTAAGGCTCTGGATGCTGTGGGGCTGTCTTGGTTGACAAGACTCTGCAGCATCGCGTGGACATCGGGGGCGGTACTTCTTGATTGGCAGACCGGGGTGGTGGTTCCTCTCTTTAAGAAGGGGAACCGGAGGGTGTGTTCTAACTATCGTGGGATCACACTCCTCAGCCTTCCCGGTAAGGTCTATTCAGGTGTACTGGAGAGGAGGCTACGCCGGATAGTCCAACCTCGGATTCAGGAGGAACAGTGTGGTTTTCGTCCTGGTCGTGGAACTGTGGACCAGCTCTATACTCTCGGCAGGGTCCTTGAGGGTGCATGGGAGTTTGCCCAACCAGTCTACATGTGTTTTGTGGACTTGGAGAAGGCATTCGACCGTGTCCCTCGGGAAGTCCTGTGGGGAGTGCTCAGAGAGTATGGGGTATCGGACTGTCTGATTTTGGCGGTCCGCTCCCTGTATGATCAGTGTCAGAGCTTGGTCCGCATTGCCGGCAGTAAGTCGGACACGTTTCCAGTGAGGGTTGGACTCCGCCAAGGCTGCCCTTTGTCACCGATTCTGTTCATTACTTTTATGGACAGAATTTCTAGGCGCAGTCAAGGCGTTCAGGGGATCCGGTTTGGTGGCTGCAGGATTAGGTCTCTGCTTTTTGCAGATGATGTGGTCCTGATGGCTTCATCTGGCCAGGATCTTCAGCTCTCGCTGGATCGGTTCGCAGCCGAGTGTGAAGCGACTGGGATGAGAATCAGCACCTCCAAGTCCGAGTCCATGGTTCTCGCCCGGAAAAGGGTGGAGTGCCATCTCCGGGTTGGGGAGGAGATCTTGCCCCAAGTGGAGGAGTTCAAGTACCTCGGAGTCTTGTTCACGAGTGAGGGAAGAGTGGATCGTGAGATCGACAGGCGGATCGGTGCGGCATCTTCAGTAATGCGGACGCTGTATCGATCCGTTGTGGTGAAGAAGGAGCTGAGCCGGAAGGCAAAGCTCTCAATTTACCGGTCGATCTACGTTCCCATCCTCACCTATGGTCATGAGCTTTGGGTTATGACCGAAAGGACAAGATCACGGGTACAAGCGGCCGAAATGAGTTTCCTCCGCCGGGTGGCGGGGCTCTCCCTTAGAGATAGGGTGAGAAGCTCTGTCATCCGGGGGGAGCTCAAAGTAAAGCCGCTGCTCCTCCACATCGAGAGGAGCCAGATGAGGTGGTTCGGGCATCTGGTCAGGATGCCACCCGAACGCCTCCCTAGGGAGGTGTTTAGGGCACGTCCGACCGGTAGGAGGCCACGGGGAAGACCCAGGACACGTTGGGAAGACTATGTCTCCCGGCTGGCCTGGGAACACCTCGGGGTCCCACAGGAAGAGCTGGACGAAGTGGCTGGGGAGAGGGAAGTCTGGGCTTCCCTGCTTAGGCTGCTGCCCCCGCGACCCGACCTCGGATAAGCGGAAGAAGATGGATGGATGGATGGGCTTATATAACTTTATAGCGACATGCAAAATCCAGTTTCAAATAATAATAATTAAAAAATATCAGTGGCATATCAAATACAATTGAAATACAAATTGAATGCATCTTTTCTATTTGCAGCCTTCTGAGGTAAATATCAACATTAACTTTTTCCACAAGCTAATAAATTTGAAAATAAAATAACAATGAATAAACCAACCATTCAGGACTTTAAACTGCTCAGTTTGCAACACACTGATCTAATCTGATGTGCCCAAGCCAGATACCTGACATCTTTTCTTGGATGCTAGTTCATTAATGTCGGGGCTCAGGCTTTGAGCTGAGGCAACCTTCATTATCGAACGAAGGTGTTCATCAGTCATTATATCTCGTATTCCACAGTCCTGGGGGTGTGCGTTACAGGCACTGCTTTTAACGTTCTCTACGAGCTGACGTCAGGTCCGCTTTTCGTCCCTTCTGAAAACGTGCCGGCCCAGTTACAAGATATGAGCGGCTCCTGTACGCACACACACGTGAATGCAACGCATACTTCATCAACAGCGATACAGTTTACACAGAGTGGCCGTTTAAGCAACTTTAACATTGTTAGAAAATATACGCCACACTGTGAATCCACACCAAACAAGAATGACAAACACATTTCGGGAGAATATCCGCAACGTAACACAACAGAGCAAATACCCAGAAACCTTTGCAGCACTAACTCTTCCGGGACGCTACAAAATAACCCCCCCCCCCCCCCCCCCCCCACACACACACACACATACACACCTTGTAGTGTCCCGGAAGACTTAGTGCTGCGAAGGGTCCGATAAATGCTTTAAAATATAATATTGGAAATTATCGGTATCGTCTTTTTTTTTATTGGTATCATTTTTTTGGTGTTTTTTTTAAATCAACATAAAAAACACAAGATACACTTACAATTAGTGCACCAAACCAAAAAACTTCTCCCCCCATTTACACTCATTCACACAAAAGGGTTGTTTCTTTCTGTTATTAATATTGTGGTTCCTACATTATATATCAATATATATCAATACAGTCTGCAAGGGATACAGTCCGTAAGCACACATGATTGTCCACTAATAGTACTAACCTTTAACACTTCATTTTACTCATTTTCATTCATTACTAGTTTCTATGTAACTGTTTATATATTGTTTTACTTTCTTTTTTATTCAAGAAAATGTTTTTAATTTATTTATCTTATTTTATTATTATTATTTTTTTAAAGGACCTTATCTTCACCATACCTGGTTGTCCAAAGTAGGCATAATAATGTGTTAATTCCACGACTGTATGTATCGGTATCGGTTGATATCGGTATCGGTAATTAAAGAGTTGGGGAATATCGAATATCGGCAAAAAGCCATTATCGGGCATCCCTAGTTTTAATTAATTATAGTTATTTAAGCATTGACAGCTTTAAAGTAAAAAGCAGCTTAGGGCTATTAGTGTCAATATTGCAACATTTTCTCGTTACATTTCCTCTGTTTTCTCTTTTATTCCAACTGTCAAATGTTTTTTGTTATTTTTAAATAGTATTTCTAAAATGTGCCGTGGGCCTTTAAAAATTAGCTCTGGAGCGCAAATGGTTACTTACTTTTGACACCCCTGTTTTAAATGCAGAATGCTTTGGCAAGAATATAATTCCTACACATCACCACAAACGGACAGGAAGTAGCACACAAACCATTTTGTTCTGCCCAGGTCCGACCACCATGATGTCTGACGGCACCAAAAACATAGTGGAGGCCATGAAGGCTCGTGGCGTCCGCAAAGTGGTCGGCTGCATGTCGGGTAGAACGCTCACAATCTCGACTGGCTGCTTTCCACCTGTTTAACTCTCCTCCTCCGCAGCCTTCCTGCTGTGGGATCGCGCCAAAGTCCCGCCCCGTCTGCTTGCCGTCACGGAAGACCACGACAGGATGTACAAAGTCCTGAAGTCGTCCGGTCTGGACTACGTGGCCGTCATGCCGCCTCACATCGCCGGTGAGTGGAGAGTAGAAAAGGAAATACTGCACTCACAGGCAGCTTGACATACTGATACTAATATTAACCCTTACAGTATATTGGGGATAGAGATGTCTGATAATATCGGACATAAATGCTTTAAAATGTAATATCGGAAATGATCGGAATCGGATTCAAAAAGTTAAATTTATGACTTTTTAAAATGCCGCCGTGTACACGGACGTAGGGAGAAGTACAGAGCGCCAATAAACCTCAAAGGCACATAATATCTACGGCTTTTCACACACACACACAAGTGAATGCAACACATACTTGGTCAACAGCCATACAGGTCACACTGAGGGTGGCCGTATAAACAACTTTAACACTGTTACAAATATGCGCCACACTGTGAACCAACACCAAACAAGAATGACAAACACATTTCGGGAGAACATCTGCATCGTAACACAACATAAACACAACAGAACAAATACCCAGAATCCCTTGCAGCACTAACTCTTCCGGGACGTTACGATATACACCCCCCGTTTCCCCTCCCCCCCACTTTTAATTTATATTATGTTTATAAACTCAGGAAATATGTCCCTGACACATGAGGACTTTGAATATGACCAATGTAAGGACTTGGTATCGAATTGATACCCAAATTTGTGGTATCACCCAAAACTAATGTAAAGTATCAAAGAAGAGAAGAATAAGTGATTAGTACATTTTAACAGAAGTGTAGATGGAACATGTTAAAACAGAAAGTAAGCAGATATCAACAGTAAATGAACCAGTAGATTAATAATTCATTTTCTACCACTTGTCCTTAATAATTTTGACAAAATATTAGAATGAAAAATGACACAATATGTTACTGCATATGTCAGCAGACTAATTAGGAGCCTTTGTTTGTTTAATTACTACTAAAAGACAAGTTTTCTTGTATGTTCACTATTTTATTTAAGGACAAAGTTGCAATAAGACACATATTTGTAATGTACCCTAAGATTTTTTTGTTAAAATAAAGCCAATAATGACATTTTTTGTGGTCGTCTTTATTTAGAAAAGTACCGAAAAGTATCGAAATACATTTTGGTACTGGTACCGAAATACATTTTGGTACTGGTACCAAAATATTGGTATCGGGGCAACACTACGCGCAACACATCTCATCTGAATGTGTTGTTGTGAACGACATCATGGATGGAAGATCAATGTACAAACTGGACCGCAGTCACAACTTGAAAGGCTTTCTCTTTTTTTCTAAACAGCCTCAAGTGTTCGCCACATGTCAAGTTCAGAACAGCAGCACACTTCCCCCCCGCCCTTCACAATAAAGCGCTGTGCGCAGCATCCGGTCTCACTGCGCCAACAACATACAAGTTTTTAAAAAGTACCTTACACGAGCATAATGTACTTAAATTCACACAATTAATATGCTTTGACTTAAAATACTGGTCAAAATTATCCAAAGCTATATTGCACTAATAAATTGAATTTATGACACAAAGAGCAATGGTGGTAAAATAAGTGCAGAAGGTAAAAGTAAAATAAAACAGATTTTTTATTTTTTTAACATTGCTTTTGTTATTTAGATGTATTGCTGTTACAAATAATATTTATTTATATTTGTTTTCTAATTTATATCTGTTGTTCTTTTAAATTATATTTAGTTGTGGTAGCACAATAAATACTCATGTTTTCAAATTAATGAGTAATCATGAATTCAATAAAAAATAATTATTATTTTTGCGCAGCCACAAAATGTGTTGCTGCAAAAAACCTTACAGAAGAAAACTTGGGTCCGAACCATTTGTTTTGCTTTTCATTGCATTTCTAAAGCGCCATGGCCGTCATCGACTTTTACGTCATTACGTACCAGACCCCTCCCACCGGGAGCCGCCACCAAAAATGACCCATTTAATTCCAAACACTAAATATGACAAAGTGTACTCTT